>NW_027203850.1:0-52049 GCF_024711535.1 Dipodomys merriami
ATGGGTTGGCTTTGAACTGGGATCCTAAGATCTCAGCCTTCTGAGTAGCTAGGATTACAGGCTTGAGCCTCCAGTGTTTAGCTTTTCATTATTACTTTTACAACCTACATACTCATACACATCCCTTGCATCCAAAAATCTGACAGTTCAGGCTAACTGACAAGATGTGAGGAAAGATGGCTGAGTGGATAAGTTTCCAAATGGGCATCTAGCCATATTAATATCATTTTGGTAGGTAACTTACCCTTTAGTGAGCACATATTTCCTCTTTCATTCTTTCTTTAGAAGTCAGTGAAATGTTTTTGATATATCTTTCAAATATTATCTCCCAAACAGGAGATAATATTTTAATATATTTGACAATATTTCAGATGAGGGGTCTTGGTTGTCTGGAGCTCTGTGGGAAGAAGGCATCCAGCTGGGCTGTGGGCAAAGAGCTGATGTTTTCTATCTGCTGGTTGCAGAGAAAAAGGTTTTCTTCCTGGAAAGGCTTTGAATCCAAACCCTCTGCTTTCAGGCTTCTGAGGATTACAAGCATAAAGCACCACCAACTGGCTCATTTTAGAAGCCTTAGTTGCTTTTCATTCATCCCTTTTTTCCTGCAAGGTTGATCTAGGCAGCCTGGTTGTACCTCATGATAAAGTGATTTTTATAATACTTTGCCTCTGCCATTTCTGAAACTTATTTCCTCAGTACTGGGTATATGAAGTTGATCTAAACCCAGTAACATTTTCCTTCTGAGATGTTAGGTAGCTTATTTAAATCATTTATCCTTTCCTTTGGCAAAGCAATCAAGATGTTTCTGTAAAACCCAATTTCATGAGAGTATTATAGTTAGAAATTATCATATGCACACTTCAATATAGTCTATGCTTTATTGATTTATTGATTTATTTATTTAGGTCAGTCGTGGCACTTGAACTCTGGGCCTAAGCCCTTTCCTTCAGCTCTTCAGATCAAGGTTAGTGCTCCACCACTTTAGCTAGAGCACCACTTCCAGTTTTCTGATGGTTTATTGGAGATAAGAGTTTCACGGAGGGAGTTCCGGGAAGATGGCGGAGGAGAAGCTGGAATCTGAACAAGCTCTCGCATAGAAAGTAGGTTTAGAGTTCCAGTGAACAGTCCTAAGCCAGAGAATCACACCAAGTGTGCCATCACAGGACAGAGAGTTAGACAAGAGAGGGGAAGCCAAGGAAACGCATCAGCTGCCGCTCCGGCGGCGGGGTCACGGCGGCGACCACCTGAGTCATACCTGAGACACAGAGAGTCGGGGACGAAGGAGCCAGACGCAGCGGACGAGCGGATTCTACTCAACACCAACAAGAACCGACAAGGAGCGAACATCTTCATCCTGCTGTTTGCAGACCAGAGACGACCCAGGATCCAAGACTCGGCGTGAGTACAAGCCCGATGTCCTCACTCCTCAGGGAGCAGAGGAGGGAAGGCCACCCCTCCCCCCCCCAGCACCGGTGATCTCCATCTTGGATACCGACAAAGCTCGGAGGAGCTGCTAGCTCCAGCTCAGGCCTTGGAATAAAATGAGTCATTTAGCAGGTCACAAGAACTTAACGGCGAAGTGACCTGCCAGACTCAGCTCCATCCAGGGAAAAGTCACCCAGCTCAGGCGCCAGCCATCGGAGTGGCTTGCCTCACTGGGTAACCAGAGCCAGAGGCTGCCCCTCCCTCTAGCAGCCACCACAATCAATTGAAAAACAGAAACCCTGAGAATGGCTCCAGGCTGGGCACTGTGAGCTTTATCACAAAATAGCCCCAGGGAAAAGCTACTGTTTGTTGAAAGGCCTCAACTCTACCCAGAACCTAGCCTCATCACCACATCCCCCTCTTTTGTGACTCTCAAAGCAGAAAACTAACCTGGGAGGGGGATCTCAAAATCTTGGGTAAAGCAGAGCATTTTTCTGCCTCTTCCAACCAACCGACTTAAGAAACCAATCAAGCCACAGGACCACAAGCTGACCAGAGACTCCAACAAGAGACTGGTTGCAGACAAAAGGGAGATACAGGATTCTTCCCACTCCTCCCCCCCCAAAAAAAAAATCAAAAGACTTTTTTTCTTTTTTTTTTCTTCTTCTTCTTTTTTTCTTTTTTTTGCTTGTTTTTTGTTTTTTGTTACCTTATATATATATATATATATACATATATATATATATAAATTTTTTTCCCTTCTAAAACTTTTATTAATCTTTAATTTTTGCCTCTTCTGAAAAAATAATTGTTTTCCAGTAACTTTTTTTTTCTAATCTTATAATTTTTATTTTAGGAATACGTGAATGAGAGTTTTCCCTTCTTTTCTTGTCTTCTTTCTCTTTTTCTTTCTTTCTTAATTATCTTTTTGTTTTTTATCTAGCTCTACTGAACTTCTGATCTTTTCTTCTCCCTTTCCCATCCTTAAAGCTTTTCACATCTCCTCTATGTCCCTCCCCTTCTCTGAACATATTCACATTCCTCTCTAAATAGACGGTCTTTTAACCTCTATAATAACATTAATTTTTACGTTTCTATTCTTTTTCTGGTCTCTCTTTATTCCCCTTTCCGTCTCTTCTTTTTCTCTCTCTCTCTACTTGCATCCTACCCAACCCATTTCCTGCACTGTGATTAGGACATAGTTAACTCTCCCTGTGCTTCCCCACACCAATCTATTCCTATTTTTCACCCACATCTCTCCCCAATCCTAATAATTTCTGGTTTTCCAAATTCTTTTCTGGGGTTCGAAGTCCTTTAACATATAGTCGTTTGATATTGAATAGATGTATCTGTTGAACTAGATTGTATCTGTAGACTATTGACTGTACAAATGCAAACTTTGGTTGATGGTTGCCTTAAGATAGTGTTCTAGCACAAAACTGGTGCAATCTTTATCTCAAATGGGCCGAGTAAGCCAGAAAAACACAAGAAAAATGGCAAATTCGGGTATCTCACTTCCCAACCTTGATAAACAGGGATTAGAACAGATAAAGAATAATCCAGAGGAGAGTTCCCAAATAGCTCTACAAACACTAATAGCAAACATGATAAATGAGAAGTTTGACAATGTACAAAGGACTCTGTATGAGCGTGATAGGGAGAGAGAGGAGGCATCCCAGAAGTTTATACAGGAATATCATAAGCGTGAGGAAGCTTCTCAAATCTGATACAGGATTTGGGTGAACAACTTGAGAATACTCAAACAGAAAGGGAGGAATGGCATGAGCAGGCAGAGAACACTCAAAGAGAACTGCAGGAATCCCACAGAAGGGAGGAAACTAATCAAAGAGTAATTCACGAATTAAGAGACCAGGTAGAGAATACACAAAGATCACTAAAGGCATTCATGGAATCCATTAACAAAGAGCTGAAGGAAGTCAGGGAGACCACAAAGGGAATGCTGAATGGAACCCAACAGAAGGAATGGGAGTCCAAAGAAACCATAACCAATCAACTAAGTGATTTGAGAACAAACACTGAACACCAAATTAAGGAAGTAAAGAAATTCATACAAGACCTAAGACAGAGCTTCAACAAAGAACTTGAAGCCATCAAAGCTGACCAATTAGAAGGAAAAGAGATAAAAAACAAAGTAGAGAGTCTTGACAGCAGGTTAGACCATGCAGAAGATCGAATCTCAGGGATTGAAGACAGCCTAGATATTATAGAGAAAGAACATACAACCATCCAAGACAAGTCCAAGAAATATGATAGGTCTATCCAACACCTGGAAGACACCATCAGAAGGCCCAATCTAAGGATAATGGGTGTAGAGGAGCACCTAGAAACAGAAGTTAATGGTCTAGGAAATTTGTTTAACAGGATCCTAGCAGAGAACTTCCCAAACATGCAAAAAGATAGGCCTATTCAGATACAAGAAGCTTTTAGAACCCCAAATAGACCAGACCAGAATAGGACATCCCACCATCACATTATAATCCACACAGGATCAACCCAGACCAAGGAAAAGATCCTTAAAGCTGTCAAGGAGAAAAGGTTAATCACCTATAAAGGGAAACCAATTAGAATCACCTCAGATTTCTCAGCAGAGACAATCAAAGCAAGAAGAGCCTGGAACGACGTATGCCATGCCCTAAAAACAAACAACTATCAACCAAGAATACTGTACCCAGCTAAACTCTCCTTCATAACTGAAGGCCAAATAAAAACCTTCCATAGCAAAGAAAAATTGAAACAATACATCTCCACCAAACCAGCCCTGCAAAAGATTCTTAAAGATGTCCTACACATAGAAAACCAACAAGAACGCAACAAAGGCCAAGAAACTGCACCCAAACTGAGAATCCAAGAACCTTAGGAAGAACCCAGTTTTCACAGCCCCCAAGAAGGTGGATAACATGGCAAGAACTCCCAAATACCTCTCAGTCCTATCTCTTAACGTTAACGGACTGAACTCTCCAATTAAGCGACATAGACTGTCTAGTTGGATTAAAAAACAAGACCCTTCTATCTGCTGCCTGCAGGAGTCACATCTTGCCCGTAAAAACAAACATATTTTCAAGGTTAAAGGCTGGAACAAAATCTACCAAGCAAACGGCCCTCATAAACAGGCGGGAGTTGCAATCCTAATATCAGATAAAATAGACTTCAAATTAAAATTCGTGAGAAGAGATAAAGAAGGTCGCTACATAGTAATTAAAGGATCTCTCCTTCAGGAGGATATTACAATTCTAAATATCTATTCCCCAAACAATGGAGCACCCAAATTTATCAAAGAAACACTACTTTCCCTCAAATCCCATATAGATCCAAAGACATTAATTGTTGGGGATTTTAACACACCACTCTCCCCACTAGATAGATCAACTCGGCAAAAACTCAACAGAGAAACCGCAGATCTAAACAGCTGCATAGATCAACTAGACTTAACAGACATTTACCGAACATTTCACCCAGCAGCATCAGAATACACGTTCTTCTCAGCAGCACATGGAACGTTTTCTAAAATAGACCACATTTTAGGCCACAAAGCAAACTTGTCTAAATTCAGAAACATTGAAGTTATACCTTGCATTCTCTCTGACCACAAGGGAATAAAATTAGAATTCAACACCAAAAGCCACCAAAGAAAGTCCGGTATCACATGGAGGCTGAACAACACACTGCTGAATCATGAGTGGGTCATGGAAGAGATTAGAAAGGAAATTCAAATGTTGATGCTATTCAACAAAAATGAACACACAAATTACCAGCTCCTCTGGGACACAGCAAAGGCAGTACTCAGAGGCAAGTTTATAGCTCTGAGCTCCTACATCAACAAATTGGAGAGATCTGAAACCAACGATTTAATGACACATCTAAACCTCCTTGAAAAAGAGCAGCAAGATAAACCCCAATCCAGTAGACGGAAAGAAATAATCAAAATTAAATCAGAATTATATGAATTAGAATCCAAAAAAACTATAGAAAGAATCAACAAAACAAAGAGTTGGTTCTTCGAAAAACTTAACAAAATTGACAGACCCTTAGCAAACCTTATCAGAAAAAGGAGAGAACACACCCAAAGTAATAAACTCAGAGATGAGAATGGAAACATCACCACGGAAACAACCAAGATTCAGAACATTATAAGGGAATACTTCTCAAAACTTTATGCTAATAAGTTTGAGAACTTGACAGAAATGGACCTTTTCCTAGCAAATATTGACATGCCAAAACTAAACCAAGATGAGTTAAACCAGCTTAACAGGCCCATATCAAGCATTGAAATAGAAACAGCAATAAGAGACCTCCCAGCTAAGAAAAGTCCAGGACCAGATGGTTTTACAGCGGAATTTTACAAGGCCTTCAAAGCAGAGCTCACACCAATACTCCTCCAACTCTTCAATGAAATTGAAAGAGAAAGCTCACTACCGAACACATTCTATGAAGCCATCATAACCCTCATCCCAAAACCAGGCAGGGACTCATCAAAGAAAGAGAACTATAGACCCATTTCTTTGATGAACATTGATGCAAAACTTCTCAACAAAATTTTGGCCAATCGACTTCAACAATTCATCCAAAAAATCATACACCACGATCAAACAGGATTCATTTCAGGGATGCAAAGCTGGTTCAATATACGCAAATCAATTAATATTATTCATCACATCTACAGGAGCAAGAATAAGAACCACATGGTTATCTCAATAGATGCAGAAAAAGCATTTGACAAGATCCAACACCCCTTTATGATGAAGGTTCTGGAAAAATTAGGAATCCATGGAACATTCCTCAATACAATAAAGGCTGTATATGACAAACCTACAGCCAGCATTATACTCAATGGTAAAAAACTAAAGCCATTTCCTCTTAACTCAGGAACAAGACAAGGATGCCCACTCTCTCCACTTCTCTTCAATCTAGTATTAGAATGCCTAGCTACAGCAATAAGACAAGATGCAGACATAAAGGGGATCCAAATAGGGAAAGAAGAAATAAAACTCTCCCTCTTTGCAGATGACATGATCTTGTATTTAAAGAATCCCATAGACTCCACTCCCAAATTACTCAAGCTGATTCAAAACTTTGGCAAAGTAGCAGGTTATAAAATTAACCCCCCAAAATCAATGGCTTTTCTATATGCCAACAATGAGAAAAGTGTGGCTGAAATTAGGAAAGCAACTCCATTTGTAATAGCCCCACAAAAAATAAAATACCTAGGAATTAACTTAACCAAAGAAGTGAAGGACCTCTATGATGAAAACTTTAAAATCTTGAAAAAGGAAATCAACACAGATCTTAAAAAATGGCAAAACCTCCCATGCTCCTGGATTGGCAAGATTAACATCGTGAAAATGGCAATACTTCCCAAGGCTATCTACAAATTCAACGCGATACCTATCAAAATTCCACCCTCATTCTTCAAGGAAATAGAGGAGGCAATCCAAAAATTCATATGGAACAATAAAAGACCCCGAATAGCAAAAACGCTCCTCAACGGAAAGAACACTGCTGGAGGAATATCAATACCAAATTTCAAACTCTACTATAAAGCCATAGTAATCAAAACAGCTTGGTATTGGCATAAGAACAGACCTCAGGACCAATGGAATAGAATTGAAAACCCAGAAATGAACCTACAGACCTATAGCCATCTAATCTTCGATAAGGAAGCTAAAACAATAGAATGGAAGAAAGACAGCCTCTTCAGTAAATGGTGCTGGCAAAATTGGTTAACTACATGTAGAAAACTAAAGCTAGATCCTTATATATCACCCTGCACCAGAATCAACTCCAAATGGATCAAAGACCTTGAAGTCAAAGCAGACACTCTGAAAACATTACAGGATGGAATAGGAGAAACCCTAGGTCTCCTTGGCTCAGGTCGAAATTTTCTGAATAGAGACCCGGAAGCACAACAAATCAAAGAAAGATTGGACAAATGGGATTGCATAAGGTTGCAGAGCTTCTGCAGGGCAAATGACATAGCTCGCAAGATCAATAGAAAGCCCACGGATTGGGAGACCTTTACTAGCCATACAACAGACAAGGGTCTCATATCTAAAATATACTTGGAACTCAAGAAATTAAACCACCCAACAACAAATCCTCAAAGAAACAACTGCCCAATAAATAAGTGGGCGAAGGACTTAAAGAGAAGCTTCTCTGAAGAAGAAAGAAGGATGGCCAATAGACACATGAAGAAATGTTCAAAATCCCTAGCCATAAAAGAAATGCAAATCAAAACAACATTGAGATATCACCTCACTCCAGTTAGAACAGCAAAAATCAAGAACTCTAACAACAACAGATGCTGGAGGGGATGTGGACAGAAAGGAACCTTACTTCATTGTTGGTGGGAATGTAAACTTGTTCAACCACTTTGGAAAGCAGTATGGAGGTTCCTCAAAAGACTTCACATAGATCTCCCCTATGATCCACTAATCCCACTTTTGGGCATTTACCCAAATGTGTACAAACAAGACCACACTAAAGCTACCAGCACAACTATGTTTATTGCAGCATTATTTACCATAGCTAACATATGGAACCAACCCAGATGCCCCTCAGTAGATGAATGGATCAAGAAAATGTGGTATATATACACAATGGAATTCTATGCCTCCATCAGAAAGAATGACATTTCCCCATTTGTTAGGAAATGGAAAGGTTTGGAAAAAATTATATTAAGTGAAGTAAGCCAGTCCCAAAGAAGCATAGGTCCCATGGTTTCCCTTATTTGCCATATCTAGTATAGGTATGTGTCAAGCGGAAAAGGTCAGATAATGTGATGTTAGGAAAATGAACCCTTAAATATGTATTTTAATGTTTTCGTTTCTTTCATGCATGTGTTTCTAACGCATTTATAAGATTATTTCTTTGTTGCTTTGTATGTCCCTCCCCCACAGTTTAACCCCTGCTTTCACTATATTTGATGTCAGTATAACATGTGGAGGAGATGGGGACAAACAAGTCGTTTCAGGATGCAGGTGGACCTGTTGCAACAATGAGAAGTAGAAAATGTCATGTCAAAAACAGCTTTACAATGTCGGTGTGGGTGGGGGAGGGGGGTATAATTGGGTGGGGGGAGGGCTGTAAAATTGGGTGGGGGGAGGGGGGAGGCGGGGAAGGGAAGTGAAGGGTAAACAAAGGAGGAGGCTGCAATGCTTGGTAAGAAATGTATGCATTATCCTGCCCATGTAATTGTAGCCCCTCTGTACAGTATGTTCTCAAATAAAATAAAATACAATTAAAAAAAAAAAAAAAAAGAGTTTCACGGAGTTTCCTGCCCATGCTGGTTTTAAACCATGAGCCTCAGATCTCAGCGTCCTAAGTAGCTAGGATTACAGGCCTGAGCCACAAGTGCCCGGCAGTCTCTGCTTTTATAAACTTATAGATTGGTTGGAAGAATGATGATTGTTGAATTAATTTAGTAACTATTCTATAGATTTTAATCCTTAAGGCTTATTAACTCAAAAAGGGATTAAATACATTCAGAATAGTGGAATGTGGCAACTACTGATTTGATGTATGTGGACAAATGATCAGATTTCTTATGATTACTAAAAAGATTTCTTCAAATTTCCAGTGGTAGGCTGCTGTGCTAACTTGGAGGAGACAGTGGTGATGCTGGAGCTCTGAAAACTGGCTATGAAGCAGAATTCAGAGGAGAGCATTTGCTAAGGATATAATTTCCAAGGCTCAGACCAAATATATTGAACTAGATTGCCCAATGATGAACAATGGGGCACATTTTGTTTGTTGGTTTGTCTTGTGAAGATTTAAATTTTGAGCCTGGGTACTGTCCCTTAGGTTTTTTTTTGTTCTAAGCTAATGTTCTACCTCTTGAACCACAGCGTCACTTCCAGATTTTTGGTGGTTGATTGAAAGCCAGTCTTACCAAATTTCCTCTTTGGGCTTGCTTCAAACCTCATCCTCAGATATTGGCCTTGGGGGTAGTTAGGATTCGAGGTATGAGCCACCAGTACCCAGCTAGGATCACATTTTAAAAGTTTTCTCTAGGTTAGTCTGGTGTGTCTGGTTACAATTTGAGAACATTGGTTCCGGTGAGTCATGTCCGATTTAGAGTAAAATCAGAACTTTTCTTCCTGTAACAAGTAGCACACAATATCTAATTTATTCCTCTCTTCATCTCTGATCTCTTTCTTCTTCATTGTACCAGTCCTTCCTTGTTCCATGAACTTCAGCATGTCAGTGCTTTCTTCCTTTTCTTAAACAAGTCAGGTCCATTCCCACCATTGGGAATGTGCTTGCTGTTCTTGCTACCTGGAACATCTGCTCCTAGAAAATTGCATGGATGATGGCCCTGCTTTCAGATCAAATGTCCCCTCCTCAGGGATGTCTCTTCCTATCCCCACTGTGAAGTTGTACCCACAATACCACCAATGTCATGCCTCTGAGTTATAGAGATTGTCATTATGATTTCTGGTTTTCTTCTCAGCATGAAATAGGCATGGAGGCAGCCACATTCACTTCTGTTTCTCCAACCCCTGCCTAGTGCCTGGTCTTTAGTGCTCAGGAGCCTTAGCATGGGAATAAGCCTGTTCCAGCTCAAGTAATCCTAGCTACCAGTCAGGACAGCTCATCAAGCTGTAGCCTGGTGTCTAGCAGTCATTTCCTCTCATCTTTTGTGCTCTCTGTGTATCTGAGTCCACCTGATGGCCAGATCAGTGCCTGAAACCTATCTGCTGCCATGGCAAAAGTATCTGTGATGTCATAGAAGTTATGGCCATTGTTTTGTGAAGCTGTGAGGACACCCACCCCCACAAAAGGTCACCCAGACAGGGATCTCCCATGCCCAGGAGTACATTCAAAAGTTCAGCAACCAAACCATCCCTCACCCCCTGATGCACTCAGTGTGTTTCCATTTCTTTAAAAAAAAAAGAAAAAGAAAAGAAAAAATCAAGACATGCCTTTGATGATTTGTCACAGAATTATTGAAACATAGTATATAATTTTATGTGAGTATTTGTAAGACTTTGTCCATCTCTGGAGCCATTGGCATATTTATATGTGTTTGCAGCTTGGGAACAAAAATAATCTTTAATTCAGTATAGTCAGAGACTATAGTTCAGAAGGCTCTTTTGAGATCCTTTTGGAGAGAATGCTAACTTTCCATCTACAGGTGGCCATCTTGGTACAGGAATTGAATAGATTATCATAGGATAAGAAGCTTGTCCTTATTTCTACTGACTTTTCTCTGGGGTCAGGGAGGGTGATCCAACGGCATATGTGTCTTTGCTATCCTGGAGGGGCCCAGACTTCCTCTCAAAGTCTAATGCCATGATGGTAAAAGAGGCTAAAACTCAGAACCCACCTTCCTATACAACTAGGATTATAGGTCTGAACCTTGTACATACAACTCATAGCCCTTTTTTGGGACATAATGTGGTCAACTTAATTATATTCACTTCATACATAGATACACAAATGTATATACACATGTATTTATTCATCTATTTATAAACAGTATTATATCCACACACACAAATATATATTTATATAATTATAATCAAAGTTATATCACCACTTTCCCCAATAATGCTTTATACTGGTTTGTGAAAAAATACCCTTGAGACTAAAAATGTTAAATGCTCTCATAGTTTGAAAAAATCATATTCAATCTTACATAATATATTATATATAATATAGTGTAAAGAATATAACATGTATTTACATATAACTAATTTAATTATGGATTTCCTTCCCAATTAATTACGGAACCATTTAGACAATGATAATTGTCTAAATCTAAATCTATTTTACTGTTGTCAGGAAATACATTATTATAATAAGGCTTGCAAAATTCACATTGGTGAGTTCCAAAGCCTCAATAATTAAAATATACAACTAGGATGATAGAAACAAAATAATAGAAAAAGGAAGAATGGGAGCTTGTGGGAAGGAAAAAAACCTCAACAACCCAAACCTCCACAACCCATGCCTTTTTTCCCCCAAAATCTTTAGAGACTTAATATATTGGAATCAACACTTACAAGCACTACCCAAACAGAAAACAATCACAAATTTAGAATTCAGCTATTCTAGTCTCAATCCATGCCTTCTCTCAGACAAGCAAGTATTCATCATCAATCTCATTTTTTTAAAAAAATCATGTGTATGAGTCTTCTCCATTAACAATTTGATATACCAGAATTTGTTCAGAGTACGTACTTGTGGCTCACACCTGTACTCCTAGCTACTCAAGACTGACATGGAAGGAAAACATTTGGCTTGTCATTCTTTAATGACAGAAGGGAAGCTCAGATGTGTTTAGTATGTAAAAGACCCTTAGGTCATTACTCAGAAGCATAATAAAGAAATGGAAAGGAAGAAAAAGGGAAGAAATATATGTATATGTTACATTGGGTAGGTTTGTGTACATATGTGTCTGTCTATATGTACATAGGCATACATATCCTTTAAAATGTGTATTGTATTGAATGTTTCCATTTTAATCCCCCTTTCTATCCTCTCCCTGCCCTGTACCTGCCATTACCTCTGATTTCACTGTTAGTTCCCTACTTTTGTCCATCTGGAGTCTGTCCATACCGCTTTTCTGGTGGACTTATTGACATCAATCATTCATTTTCCTAAATTTTACAGATATGACATGCAATGTAACTATTTTAGAAATGATAGTGTGGGACAACTTCAAAAAATCAATTTAATGTATGCTGGAGACTCACCTGTAATCTAAGTTCTGAGGATGCTAGGATTCAGTCAGCCAGGGCAGAAAAGCCTGTATAACTCCATCATATTCACTTAATTAGTTAAAAAACAGGAAATGGAGCCATAGCCAAATTGTAAAAAAAATACTGTAAATCTAAGAAGAATTTTATAAGAAAAGCAATATATGCTAACCTCTGCAATTATGGAGTTGGGAGCATTTTGTGAGCATCCAAGACTTGAGTTCTAATCCCTGTACCAGAGCAACAACAGCAACAAAAACCATTTTCTATTACTAAACTAGTCCTGACAATTAATAACCTAAGTTGGTAATGTGCATTTAGTCCAGACGATGCTTATCCAGACTCAAGGGTAAACAGACTGAATTAGGAAAATTGAGACAGAACTGGAGCTAAGGAAATAATACAAAAATAAAAGACTAAAACCTGAAATTAAAATTTAAACAAAATTATAGCAGTTTGAACAAGCAAAGGATATTTTTATGAATAATGGGGTTTTGTGTTTTCTTCTGGCCAAGAAGTTGTACTCAATGCCTATGTGCCGTCCATTAGCTTTTTTGCTCAAGACAAGCACTCTAGTGCTTAAACCACAGCTCCACTTCCAGCTTTTTTTTTTTTTGGATGGTTAGAGCAGATTATTTCTGCCCAGGCTGGCTTTCAATTGTAATCTTCAGATCTCATCCTGGTATCTACGACTGCAGGTGTGAACCACAAGCACCTGGCTGGAATAATAGTTTGAAAGATGCAGTTTTAGAAGAGTTGGAAGACTAAGCCGAGTGAGCAGGTATGCTGAAGCCAAGAAGCTAGAGGCTAGAGGTGTGTAATACTTTTATTATTTGTTCTGATGTAGGAGAAATTATCTTCAGATGGTTTTGATCCTGGACAAAAACACTGTGGAAAAAAAATGCAATGATGTAAGGAATTTTGTGTTCTCAATTTGGGAATCACTGAGAGAGAGAAAAAAATAATAAGCTGCCCTGGCATAGAGCTCAGAAGTTTAAGTTGACTAGGGAGGTATTCTATTACTTGACCCCTGCCCTAGGCAGTTGGTTTTCAGTTTATTTTCAGACAAGGTGTTCACTTTTTGCCCTGGGATGGCATTCAGATTTGCCTTTCCAAAAGCTGTGGTTGATTATAAGTATGCAGCTCTACTACCAGATTTACAAACCAACAATTATATAAATGGAACAGTTGTGGAAACAGAAGAAGAAATGTAGAAGTCCTGTAAAACTTTGTGTTCCTTGGAAATGGAGGTATAGATGATAGAGAGCTAATAGGTTATAGAAATCTTGCCCATGTAATTGTAACCCCTCTGTACAGTATTTTCACAATAAATTAAAAAAAAGAAATTTGAATCTCTGGACTCAGAACCTATAGCACAATTGAACAGTACTTTAGTAGGTCATAAATATCTGATTTCTACTCCCAAAATGACAATAAATACCACCCAGGATATTAAATTGCCTCAAACTGGCCAATTTCTTTGCTTGTCACATTTAAGTCAGGCTTCAAAGCTTTTCTAGGACCTCATTGTATGATTTTGTAGAAACTCAGATTTTTCCAGATATCACTGGCTAGGAGCTTATTGATTCTCCTGAACATAGACTGGGGGCATTTTCCATTAGCCCCATGGGTAATACTTTATCCTGCACAACAAAACAAGTGCTGATTTGACTAGTTTGGAGCCGATCTAGGTGGATTCTAAACGTCAATGGAAGTCATTCTGGATCATGTTCTTCCTTGCTGGTTCATGCAGGTACACCTGCATCACATGTAGGGTTCAGAACCACTGGAATGTGCACAGGGCTCAAAACCTGTTTGGGCTTTGCTACAAATGGAACAAACCCCTCTATGTTCACATGCTTTCTGGAGTGCAGGGATGGCTCCTGATCTCCATTGGTTACCAACACCAACATCACTAATAGATTCCTTATCTGGAGTTCAGGAGAAGCTGCTCTACAGTAATGCTAACCTATGAATGGAAATAGGCACAGGATTTTAGAGTGGACTCTAGAAGTTAAGGTGCAACTAAACTTCCATAAGGATCTAATGGGGGATCTCTATAGTTTGAACTTAGACTGAACACTGATGAGTGGCTATGTTCATGTATTTTCAAAAAGAAAAATTACCTGGCAGAGAATATCCATAAAAGAACATTTTGCCATGCCGGGTAGTACTAGGGGCTCTTGGCCATTCAGGCCCATCCCTAGACACCCAGGTTCCATCCCTATTCACAGGCTCTGAGGCATCTAAACAAGGACTTCTTCCTCTTTTTCTTGGACTCACTGGTCACACACTCCTCCAGCTTTTCAAGAAGAATATGTAAGGGGAAAACCAGTCCGAAGAGGGCAAGTTGAATTTGACATACTGTGTAAGTTCTTTCAGGGTGTCATGGTTCTTACGCTCATAAAAGTCATCATTGTACAAGTCCATCCACCCAGTGAAGATGAAACAAATGATGCTGTGGGCAGTTTGGTGACAAGGAAAGTGAGAGCCTGAGCCTGAGCCTTCTACCACAGCCCCTTTCTGCCAGGACTCATGCTGTGGCTGTCCATCATATATGCAGACTTGCATGTTGAGAAATGGAGGAGACTCCTGGGAGCAGAATGATCATCACAACACACTTCCAGGAGCTTCTGAAAGACAATTCTCCAAAATTCACCCTGTGATAGCCAGTGAGAATGTTGTTTCCCCACAGGATCTGATTTTCTGCACACTGCTTTCCCTGTCACCCACGAGAATCCACAATTGCCACCACATTCACAACTGTGTCATTTGGCATTCACTGAAGTGCCAAGCCTCAACCCTCATAAATGGTAGACAAACAAACTTGCACTTTGGTTCAAAAGCCTCAAAGATACCCAGTTTTCAGGAACAGAACTTCTTTTTGTGTCAACATCCACTTACTGGTTTACTTGTTCATCTTCCTCCCAGTTATGATGAAGGGATCTGTACCAATAGGAAGAGAGAAGGAAGTCAACTCTATGGTTCTCCTTTTCTGAACTAAGAGGACACCTATGGGACTGGCTAAGTCCTACACGGTAGTATAAAAGTGGTGGAGAAACTGATGAGATATGTCTCTACAATTCTGTGAAAATTCTGTGAAGAGGCTTGTATGCATCTGTCCAAAGTAAATGCCTGTAATCCTAGCTAATCAGGAGGCTGAGATCTGAGGATCACAGTTGGAAGCCAGTCTAGTCAGTAAACTCTAAAGCCACTCATCTTCAATTAATCAGCAAAAGGACAGAATTGGACCTGTGGCTCAAAGGGTAGAGTGCTAGCACTGAGCATCAAAAGGACAGCACTAAGGCCTTGAATTCAAGTTCAAGTTGCAGCCTTTCCTCTACCTACATTACTTCACAGGCCTGCAAGATGGCTACTGAACCCTTATTTATTAATTTCATAGGGCCTCACTTAGGTGAGGGTCCTTGTTAGGTGCCACTGGCTCATGCCTGTAATCCTAGCCTCTCAGTAAGCAAACAGCTGAGGCTCCAGTATCTTCTAAGGAAAATGAAATGTCCTGGTGACCCAGTCCTAAGAAACTAGCCAGGTTGTACACCTCTTTGTCTTATGCCAACCTCCCTTGAGAATACCTCAAGAAAACAGGAAGTGGAACTGTGACTCAAAGTGGTAGAGTGCTACCCTTGAGCAAAAAAGCTCAGGGACATGACCCAGAGCCTGAGTTAAAGCCCCATGACTGACAAAAAATAAAGATTACATTTGTAGAAAGTAGCAGAGCCACAAGTCAAACACTAGATGGTTGAGTGCTGGAGTTGAAATTCTATAATATTTTGGGGCATATTGTAAGATGTTATTAATAAGAAGATCAAAACCCCACGGAGATAAACCAAAAATCATCAAGTAGATGCTTATCATTTTCGGGTGAACTCCAGCTTTGCCGTGGGTGGTGTGCAGTTCCCCAGAAAAGGAGAGGAAAATACACCATAGAGGATTCCACAGCACAAGCAAGAAGCTATGGCTGGCATATGTGAAGAATGGAGAGCAGAATTTCCATGACTTGAGACAAATAGGACACAGGATACATACTACAGGTGCTCAAAGAAGTCCCAAACTTCATTCCCTTAGAAGGCTCTAGGGGGTTATGAGATTTGAGTTGCACCTTGAGAGACAGACTACAACTGTGTATAAAGAGAATACTAAAACCAGGCACCAGTGGCTCACTCTTATAATCCTACCTATTCAGGAGCTAAGATCTAAGGATCAAGGTTCAAAACCAGCCTGAATAGGAAAGCCTATGAGACTCTTATCTCCAATAAACGACTAAATAAAAAAAGTCAGAAGTGCAGCTCAAGTGGTAGAGCACTGGTCTTGCCCCAAAAAAGCTGGAGAACAGCACCATGGCCCTAAGTTTAAGCCCCAGGATTGGTACAAAAGAAGGAAAAGGAGGAGGAGGAGAAAGAGAATATTCTAGTAGACTGGAAGGAAATACAAAGTTGAAATGTTCCAGGTATCCACACTGTATAATTGGCCCTTCAAAAACTTAGATTAGCCAGCTAAGAC
The DNA here is from genome assembly GCF_024711535.1 of Dipodomys merriami. Taxonomy (NCBI): domain Eukaryota; kingdom Metazoa; phylum Chordata; class Mammalia; order Rodentia; family Heteromyidae; genus Dipodomys; species Dipodomys merriami. The sequence goes on from NW_027203850.1 coordinate 16,659, forward strand.
TCAGCAGGAAGCAGGCTGTCAGTCACTGCACTACATGTGTAGACCCTGGAAGTGAAAAGCAGAGATGCTATACCCTGGACTCTCAGAAAAGAGAAAACTCAGAAAGAAACTGGAATCTACCTATCCCCCATCTCTGTAGCAACAAGATGAACGAAAAACCTGGAAAAGGAGTGTGTGTGGGACTGTGACCCATACATCACTGTTTTGTTTTGGGCAGAGAAGGTAGGATTCCTGAGGTCTGGACACTCATCCACGAAATGGGACTAAATGTATTTTCCCCCCTAGGGAGATCAAATTAGTTAATCCATTTAGAAAGTATTCTAGCCTATAAAACAGAATAACATGAACATTCCCAGGAATGGGCAACCTCCTTCTATACAAGTGTATGTGTTCTATTTGGGACCAACCTAAATTAAGCTAAAAGCTGTTTCTTGATCTTTTTTTCTTTAATTGTGCATTGATCTTTTTTAAAAAATTGTGTCTATATGAAAATGTGTGCGTGCACGCACGTGCGCACCACACATGCACACACACACACACACACACACACACACACACACACATACACACACACCACACGTGCACGTGCATACTGGAATTATGCTAGAACTCAGGCCTGGACACTGTCACTTAGCTTTTGATGTTTTTAATTTTTTCTCAATGTTGGTGCTCAACCACTTGAGCCACAGCACTACTTCTAGCTTTTTGTTGGTTAATTGGAGATGAGTCTCACAGACTTTCCTACCTGGGCTGGCTACAAACCACTCTCTTCAGATATCAGCCTCCTGAGTAGCTGGGATTATAGGTGTGAGTCACCAGTTCCCAGTTTTCCACTGGCTCTGGTTTTATCTTCTCTGCTGCACATAAAAGTATCTATTCTATTTTCATATCTTAGTTCTCCAAGTATTTACAGCCAATAATTACCACCATTTCCCCTCTCCCAACCAAAGTTCTAGACTATTCAAAACAATCCTTTGCCAGCTGCCAGCGGCTCACAACTGTCACCCAAGCTACTCAGGAGGCTGAGTAGTGGTAGGATTGTGGCTCAAAGTCAGCCCAAGCAGGAAAGCCTCTGAGATTCTCATCTCCAAATAACTACGAAGAAAAAAAAAGGCAGAAATGGAACTGTGGCTCAAGTGGTAGAGTGCTAGCCTTGAGCAAAAAAAAAAAAAAGAAAAAGAAAAAGAAAAGAAAAGAAAAAAAGCTCAGACGCTGCATCCAGACCCAGAGTTCAAACCCTAGGTCTGTTCATATATGCGCACGTGTGCGCGCACACACACACACACACACACACACACACACACACACACACTAGTATTCCATCTCCTTCTGAGGCTCTTCAGGATTTCACACAAAGACAGAACACCACCTTCTGTCTGACACTTTCTAGAATTTTCCATATGATGACCAGTAAGAAACACGAGTTCTAAATGTAGCTGTACCTAGAAGCTAGTTGATCCTCCTACCTTTCATGGTTCTGAACTACCTTACTTTCCTTCTGTAGGCAATCTAATTCTTGCTGGCTAGCTCAACATTCAGCCCACATCCTTGAATAAATAAAGCCTTTTCTGATGAAAGGTAATGCTGTACCTCTTGAGCTACAGAACCATTTCTGGCAATTTCTGAGTAGTTTATTGGAGATCAGAGTCTCATGGACTTTTCTGCTCTGAACTTTTCTGACTTTTCTGTTTTGAACTGCAATCTTCAAATCTCAGCCTCCTGAGTAGCTAAGATTACAGGCATGAAACACTGGTACCTGGCTTCAGTCTTTTTTCTTTGCTCCAGAATTCCTCTCATGTTGATCCTCATGCACTAAAAGACAATTCAATGTTACTGTCAACATGATGGCTTTTAAAATCAAATTTCTCTGCATACAGTCTAGACCCTTCTGTATCACAAGCCACTAACAAGTTATCTGAGATCTGATCATCAACACAAGGCAGGTGACACTAGTAATATTTAGAAGAATTGTCAAAACTGCAAAACTGAGGATTAAAGAAGTAGTAAGGTGGGCACTAATGGCTTGTGTCTGAAATCCTAGCTATTCAAGAGACTAAGACTTAGAGGATTGTAGTTTGAGGCCTGACTGGGCAAAAATGTCTGCAAAAATCCATCACCAAAATAACCAACAAAAAGCAAGGCTGGAGAAATGGTTCATACAGTAGTGCACCTAGCCATAAGCAGCAAATTCAAGCCCAGTTACAGGTTAAAAAAATAATAATTTTTACTTTTCACTGTACCCTTGAACCACTCAAATGCATATCACCAGAGAGCCTAATTTTAAATGGTTTTCCTAGATAATTAATATATAGACAGGGATGAGAAACTCTGAAGTAATGACTTTGATACTTAAAAGGTATTTTTCATTACATCATTGTTGTTCTATATTTTAAAATAAGAGTAGATTATCAAAACCAGTTAATCAGTGAGGTCTAGCTTTCACTGTCAACTGTGTGTAATTATTTCGTTTATCATAATCCATGAGCTGGACAGTGTTTGGCAGTGTCTTTATATTTACATTTAAATCACTTTCATTATTTAGCTGTTCTGAGAAACATTATGTATGGGCTTAAGCATGTAAATATCTTCATAGCCACTCAACTGTTTACCTAGGATAAATTCTGAGACGAGGAAGTACTGGCTTGGAGGGTAATACACACTTTTAAGACTTTTGAACATGTCAAATTGCTATCCTTAATGGAATGATCAATAGCATTTGGGGTGCATTAGAGCTAGAAATAAGAAAAAAGTACAGTTCAAATTGACTTAAACAATAAAGGGGATTTATAGGCTCATAGAACTGGCAAGTATAGCATTTAAATGAATTTCAAGGCTAGCAGGATTCTGCATTTTAATAATATCATCAAGGATCTGTCTATATCATTTCACCTCTCCCCTTAGCCCTGTGAGGTACCAGACTTTTTTGAGTTTAAATAGCTCTTTCTGTAGCCAGCAATTGCAAATGCCTATACTGGGAGAAAAGGAAGCTGCCTAGAAATGAATGGGCCTGGGGAAAATTATAGTTGGTTTTGTTTCTGTTGGATGGGGGGCTTGAACTTGGGGTCTGAATGCTGACCCTGAGCTTTTTCTGCTCAAGGCTAGCCTTTGAGCCATAGTGACACTTCCAATTTTCTGGTGGTTCATTGGGGATAAGAGTCTCATGGACCCTCCTGCCTATGCTGGCTTTGGGCCATGATCCTCAGCTCTCAGCCTCCTAAGTAGCTAGGATTACAGGTGTAAGCCACCGGTGTCAGGCTAAAAAATTATGTTAAAGGAAGTAACTCAGGTCCAGAAAGACAAAAGATCACATGTTGTTTCTCATAGATGGAAGAGAGACCTCATTTATAAATATATATAAGCACACACTGGGTCATGTGCATATATACACACACACACACACACACATACATAGATACATACTACAAATGTATTAACTAAAGTATATGGTATATCATTAACAGAAATAACGTGGTATATGCAGGAGAGAATTCTTTGAAAAACTAATAGTCAAACAAAATGGATAACAGGAAGCTAGAAATTGAGGTGGGGGGGTAGGTGGATGACGTGGTATGGTGTGGAGGGATAGAGAGAGGAAGGGTGGGAGAATGCAATCATCATATTCAATGTACATCTGTTAAAATGGAACTAGGTAACTTGGGTGGGGTTGGGAGAGATGGGAAGAATGATGGAAGGAATGGCGTGGATCAAGCTGCATTGTACAGCTGATAGCTGGTGACTCTTGCCCATAATCCTAGCTACTCAGGAGGCTGAGATTTGAGAATAAAGGTTCCAAACTGACCTGAGCAGGAAATTCCATGAGTTTATCTCCAAATAACTACAAGAAAACCAGCAGGGGAGCTGTAGCTCAAAGTGGCAGAGGGCTAGCCTTGAGTAAAGAAGCTCAGGAACAGCAACTAGGCTCTGAGTTCAAACCCAAAAACCAATTTTTTTTTAAAAAAGATGCCCTGCACTTCTAAACTGATGTGTTGAATTGAAACCTCTTTGTACAACTACTTAAAGATAGATAAATAAATAAATCCAGGAGGAAGGCTCTTTCTTCCACATTAGGCCTCGCCTGGAATTGACTGATCAGAGATGGGATCATTCTAATTCACTTAAGCTCAAATATAAAGGAGCAGCCAGCTGCTCCTTCCAGCCCTTATAGCTTTCAGGGGTGATGTTCAGATGTACTGGGGAAAGGAGAAGGTGACTAGAGGAGGCACCTACAAAGCCCGTAATGGATGAGCAACATGTGAGAAAATAAAAACTTGGTGCTGCTTACATATTTGAAAAAAGAAGGGAAGAAAATGGATTTGTGAGAAATGGGCCTAACATTCAATCAAAAAAGTCTACCGTAGGCCATTTCCACAGGTAGTGAATCCATTAGCAGGCCTTATGCCCAGGAATAGAAAGCACATAGACTATACTGTATGTAGTATGTTACATTCACACAAGTGCTGTGGATGTAAAGAACTGTAGTATTGGGAGCTGGTACGCCTGTAATCATAGCTACTCAGGAAATTGAGATCTAAGGATCAATGCTCCAAGCCAGCTCAGTTCTGTGAGAAGCTTATCTCCATTTAACCACCAGAAAACTGGAAGTGGCACTGTCGCTCTAAGTGTAGAGCACTCATATTGAGCAAAAGAGCTCAAGGACAACCCTGAGGCTGTGAGTTCAAGCCCCAGGACTGACAAAAACGAAAACGAAAAAGAAAGAAAGAAAGAAAGAAAGAAAGAGATATCTTGGAATAGGTAGATTAATCCAGCAGAAGAAATCAGGAATAAGCCTGCAAGATTTCTCTTAAAAAAAGAAAGAAAAATAGCTCCTGGAAGGTGGCTTAGTGGTAGAGTGCTTGCCTTGCATGCATGAGATCCTGGGTTTGATTCCTCAACACCCATAAGCAGAAAAGGCCAGAAGTGGTACTGTGGCTCAAGTGGTAGAGTGCTACTCTTGAGCTGAAGAACTGAGGGATAGCACCCAGGCCCAGAGTTAGGCCCCAAAACCAGCAAAAAAATAAATAAAAAGGAGAGAGAGAGACAGAGAGAGAGAGAGAGAGAGAGAGAGAGAGAGAGAGAGAGAGAGAGAGAGAGAGAGAGAGAGAGAGAGAGAGAGAGAGAGAGAGAGAGAGAGAGAGAGAGAGAGAGAGAGAGAGAGAGAGAGAGAGAGAGAGAGAGAGAGAGAGAGAGAGAGAGAGAGAGAGAGAGAGAGAGAGAGAGAGAGAGAAAGAGAGGAGAGAGAGAGAGAGAGAGAGAGAGAGAGAGAGAGAGAGAGAGAGAGAGAGAGAGAGAGAGAGAGAGAGAGATTGAGGATGATCTTTAGGTAATTCCATGCCCCAATAGCTAAAAGGGAATGACCAATTAAAAATATCATGGTTCGTGACCAATGAGCAAGTCACCTTCCAGCAAATCATTAGCATAAAAGTTAAATGACACCTATATAGATTAAAAGAAAAGAACCCACCATAGATTAAACCAGTTAGTTGGCAAACCGCTATCATGACCCCTCGCACCCAGCAAGAACGTTTTCTCTCTCCTCTTCTCACATGCATAAATTGAAAACTTTTAACACTTACTCCTTGCTGTCTGTGGATTTCATTCCTTGAGTTCTCCAGGCAGTGACACAGCAAGATAAGGATCTGCTGCAGCTCTAGTGGTGGCCACTGGTGGGGTGAAAGCATTAGCAGGTATGGTTTGTTGCTGGGCTGAAGGCGGTGACATAATTGGGCCTCTCTGGCTATGAAGGAAACAGCAGGTAAGAAAAGTCAGTGTTTTAGGCTGTCAATATTCACGTGGCTAGAACTGGCCTTGTAGCTTTAAGTCTAAGGTTAAAAAACTTCTATGAGAACTTCTTGATGTTTACGGTACCTGGCATATTTCCCTCTTGAAATAGCAATTGCTCTTACTTTGAGTTTATCATGTGTCAGAATTTTCTAGAAACATACACTTGGGTCCACCCAATTCTATCCCCTGTTCCCAGGCAAGGTTGTTTAGGATGTTATTGCCTCCCTTTGAGAAAAGTTGCCACTGTGTATAGTTTTTTTTCCAGTCCCGGGGCTTGAACTCAGGACCTGGGGCCTGTCCCTAAGCTTCTTTATGCTCAAGGCTAGTGCTCTGCCACTTGAGCCACAGCACAACTCCTGGTTATTCTGAGCAGTTTATTGGAGATAAGAGTCTTAAAGGACTTTCCTGTGCAAGCTGGCTTTGATCCTTAGATCTCAGCCTTCAGAGTAGGTAGGATTATAAGCATGAGCCACCAAACACCTGGCCTATAGTCCTTTTATGACCTCATAGAATAGCTTTGGGTCCAGCTAGCTGCTTATCAGCTCTGAAACTGCTGCAGAGAACAAAGCATTTGCTTTTCCTGTCCCATTTCAAGGGCCCTTGATCAGGTCATTACTAGGTCTTTACATGGCTCAAATACAGCAAAACTCTTTTTTTTTTTTTTTTTTTTTTGGGTCTGGTCATGGGGCCTGAACTCTGGGCCTGGGTGCTGTCCCTCAGCTCTTCAGCTCAAGGCTAGCACTCTACCACTTGAGCCACAGTGCCACTTCCGGCTTTTTCTTTTTGCTTAAGTGGTGCTGGGGAATCGAACCCAGGGCTTCATGCATGCAAGGCAAGCACTCTAACACTGAGCCACTTTCCCAGTCCCGCAAAACTCTTTATTACACCCCTCCCCTTTCCCTCACTTCCTTTCTCAGGGCTACTTTCCTATCATGTGTCATTTTAGGTCACATATCACTCAAACACAACAAAGCTCTGCTCTCTCTTTTTTCTCCATCCCTCCTTCCCCACACTCCTTCTCCTTTCTCCAATCCCTCTCTCCATTTCTTTTCTTTTCTTTTTTGCTGGTACTAAGATTTGAACTCAGGGCCGGGTGCTATCTCTTAGCATTTTTTACTCAAGGCTAGTACTGTGTCACTTGAACCACTTCCAGCTCTTTCCTGGTTGATTGGAGATAGGAACATTATAGATTTCCCTGCTGTAGCTGGCTTTGAACCATGATCCTTAGATCTCAGCCTCCTGTTTAGCTAGGATGACAGTAATGAGATGGCTATTTTTTGAAGAACCCTCAGTGCAGTTTCATTAGTACAATTTGATTAATATCCATCTTTTCACCATAGTGTGGGGTTCATAAGGGATCTTTTTAAACTACTGTGTCATCAGTGTCCTTGACATTGTACTAACACCTGCTTTACTTATATCTTTAAATAAAATAACATTTGACTTAAAAAAAGCAACATATGTTCTTGAATTTGATTTTCACTACAACAGTTTCTCATTTGCAATCATGCTTAAACATGTTTCTTGAAATTATGGAATACAGGGTTTTGCAATTGCATGTATGAAATTCACTCCAAAATGGTAACAACTCCTCTCATTGCCATGAGTATTTGAGTAAAGATTCCTTCAACTCACTCACAGAGCTAACCAGGTTCACTGGTTCCCATTAATGGACAGGTAGACTTAGGAAAACATTCCCAATTGAGGAACATGTGTTTCTATAGCTGTCAGATGGAAGTCAGTTTGGAGACCCCATTTAAGGAAACATGGTGGACAGAGAAATCACAATAGCCAGGAGAAAATGACCAGGTGCACCAAGAGCAAGAAATGGACTAAGTGGAAGATGCTCCCAAGATATTCCCCATGCATGCAACTTTCCAACCATGGTCTGTAAAAGAGACAACCCATCAACAGGGTCCATGAAAAGGGAGACAGCCAATCAGCAAAATCCCCACTCCACCATACTGGCTCAGTAGCTAGAGCAACAGAACAGAACAGAACAGCAGCAGCAGCAGCAGCAGAGTACTAGCAAAAGCAGCTCTTTTGATTTGTTGTCCATTAGTTTTTGGTATACATTTTTTTTAGTGGTATCCTGATGTGGACGCTCAGTTCTCCCATAGTCCTATCTGAGTACATGCTTTTCCCAACCTGGGACTCCAAAAAGAAACAGAAAATGCCACATGTCTGTCTCTGTTGGACGTTGGGCATAGGCATCAGGGAAAGGCCATAAGCTCGTTTGCTTTGAAAAATTTGGGTGGTGGTTTCTAATTGAATTCCATCCTATCAGGAACGAGATCTTCACCTCTTCTCAGGGTGCCCTTGACTAGCAATTCCTTCTGCTAACATTGCAGTTGGCTACAGTTCTTTCAAACCCTGGGCCCAGAGGAGTCTGGGATGTGAAAGTATTATCATGTAGATTAATTTCTCATGGCAGTTGTGTTATTGGATTTCTCTCTTTGTCAACTCACTTTCAATGGCTGTAACTACTGAGGTCTCCACCTCAAAGTAGAAATGATGTTTGTAGAGAAGGATTGCATCCATTCTATCTACCCTCAGAGCTCCTGCAAAGACCCTTTCTCTTCAGCAGAATGGAAGTGCATTTGTAAAGGTGTAAGCATTTACATTCCCAGGACCTTTAAAGAGTATTAACTTCCTCCAGGTCTCTGAATGAAGCAATTACTTGCCTAGAGATAGAACCATAGTGATACATATGAGACTAGGTTTCCTTCCCTTCTTCTCTTCCTCTAACCCCCTCTTCTTTCCTCCCTCCCTTTTTCTTTTTCCTTCTTCCTTCCTCCCTCTTCTTTACTTCCTTCCTTCCTCCCTGTCCCTCCTTCCTTTTCTTTTTATTCTAGTACAGGGACTGAACTCCAAGATCTGGCTGTCCTTTAGTATTTTTTTCCCCAAGGCTAGCATTTTACCACTTGAGTAAACTCTACTTTTAGCTTTTTGCTCATTAGTTGAAGATAAGAATCCCATAGATTTTTCTATCTGGGCTGGCTTCAAATCAGTATACTTAGACCTCAGCTTCCTGAGTAGGTAGGATTACAGGTAGGAGCCACTGCCTTTCTGTTCACATCAAATATGCATGGAACTGTTTCCAATCAAGGCCTCTGAAGAGAGAATTGGGAGAATAAATCTTGGGGCATGCAGTGTGGCTATCCGATGAATGATTCTGAACTACAGAGTAGAGACTAGTTTGTGTGTAATCAATATGGATTTGGTTCCCCATCTTTAAGTGCAAGAAATAGCCAAGCAGTTCATTGCTCTATATCCAACTAAATGCAGTTCTGAGTCAATTTTCTAGTTGCCAAGTGTTGGAGTTTCCCTCCCTTTCTTTCCCAGGGAGCAGGGTATCCTATGTAACTCTGGACGCGTGGGAAATAATGTCCACAAAGTGCCGCTGGTGATGGGGCTCCCCCTTCATGCTTTAGAGTCCATCAGAAGAAGGCCATGGTGTCTTTGTGGACTGAGTACAGGTCTGGCCACCCCTGGGGAAAGTCATGAAATCACTCACAGGAGAACAGGCTCTTTTTCTGAGCACACCTAATGCTATTGTTCTCAATTTTGATGGCTGATTTGAGCATACAGTGACAAACAGATGACAAAAAACACTCAAGAGTTAGATACAAGCTGGGCACTGGTGACTCACACCTGTAAATGTAGCTACTCAAGAGGCTGAGATCTGGGAACTGTGGTTCAAAGCCAGACTGGACAGGAAAGTCTGTGAGATTTATATCATCTCGAATTAACAATCAGAAAAACTGAATCAAAGAGGTAGAGTGGGGGCTGGGAAGGTGGCTCAGTGGTAGAGCACTTGCCTTGCATGCATGAGGCCCTGGGTTCAATTCCTCAGCACCACATAAGCAAAAAGAAAAAAAGCCAGAAGTGGTGTTATGGTTCAAGTGGTAGAGTGCTAGCCTTGAGCTGAAGAGCTGAGGGACAGCGCCCAGGCCCAGTGTTCAGGCCGCATGACCCGACCAAAAAAACCCAAAAGAGGTAGAGTGCTACCCTTGAGCAAAAAAGCTCAAGGGACAGCACCCATGACTGACAACAACAACAACCATAACCAAAAGAGAACTTGTTAGGGGAACCTTCTTGAAAAGCCTTGAGGTGAGACAGGCCATTTTTTTAGTTGCATATATGTGATACTGTTTATCCCCAGGAAAGTTTTGCTATAGAGAATGCTCACCCCTGATTGTTATCCTATATGGTTAGCTTGTGGTGAGCTTTGTCCCCACCCACAACATGGTTTTTGCCTTTAAAAGCTTTGTGCAAGCTCTGTTCTGGGCTGCAGGTGTTTGGGACAGGAATCTACCGGTAGTCACCGACATTTTACTAAAGACTCCCAGCCAAGCGCTGATGGCTCACACCTATAATCCTAGCTACTAAGGAGACTGAGATCTGAGGATCACAGTTCAAAGCTAGCCCAGGCAGGAAATTCCGTGACACTGTCACTGTGGCTCAAGTGGTAGAGCACTCATCTTAAGTTGAAGAGCTGAGGGACAGTGCTCAGGTCCAGAGTTCAAGCCCCACAACTGACCAAAAGAAAAAAAAAAAAGATTCCCAATTTGACCTCTCAAGATGTGGCTTCTCTGTATCTTGCAAACTATTCCCATATAATAGAATCCAGTGACCTCCATCTCTTCCTTGTCTCCCCTCCCCCATTCACTCTCACCCATTTGTCCTCTAGGAAATTTAACTGGTCATGCATGCCACTACAGCCATCTCCACAAACAAAACCTGCAAAAGAAAATTCAAAATAATCTTCCATTCAGAAACCTGACATTTGACATATGTGGTTGTTCCTCAGGTATATCATTCAAGGTACAGCCTGATGGTAGAAGGAATTGCTGGTGTACTACTGCATAGGAGACCCTAGGTCCAATTTCCAGCTATTCCACACACCAGCTCCAGCCTCTTGTCCCTATAAACCAAATAAAGACACACAGTGAAGACGAGAGAAAGGACATTTATTACCTTGTAAACAGGGGGGAAGACAGCACTTCAGCCCTTCTTCAGAAATATAGACAGGATCAGTAGCTTTGAATACATAACTGGGGGGAGGGAGTATAAGAAGTACAGTCTTCAAGCTATATTCTGGTACCTCATATCTGTAATCCTGGCTATTCAGGAAGCTGAGATCTGAAGATCAAGGGTTGAGACCAGCCCTGGCAGGAAAATCTGTGAGACTTTTATGTACAATTACCCACCCCCAAACCAGGAGTTGACCTGTGGTTCAAAGTACTAGAATGCTAATCTTGAGGAAGGGACAATGCCCAGGCCCTGAGTTCAAGTCCTAGGACAAAAAAAAGAGTTACAATCTTTGGTCAAAATTTGGTTTCTTTCTCCATACAACTTTGCATAACCTTTGAAATAAAAAGCTATTTTAATTAAGTCCTATTTCCTTGTATTAGTTACATCCTGTTACAAGTTCCTGCTTTGGCCAGCTTTTATGGCCTTTAAAATTTTCCTTTTTAGTTACATTAACTACTTAAGCCACATTGCTAAAGTTTTCTCCTCTTTTAAAAAAAATTTCTTTTCAAAGAATAATCTTTAAGTAGTTATGCATAGGAGCTTTCATTTAATAAGTAAATACAATACGTTTTGATCAGCGTTACTTCTTGAGACAAGGAGAGGGAGACCCCAACACTTGGCAACTAGAAAATTGAGACTCAGAACTGAATTCAGTTGGTTGCAAAGACATGAACTGCCTGGCTGGTTCTTACACTTAAAGATGGGAAAGCAAATCCAAATTGATTACATATAAATCTGTCTCCGTTCTGTAATTTAGAATCATTCATCTGATAGCCACCCTGCAAACCCCAGATTTCTTCTCCCAATCTCTCCCTTCAGTGTACTTGACTTGAAACAGTTGCATGAATATTTGATGTGAACAGAAAGGCAGTGGCTCCCACCTATAATCATAGCTACTTAGGAGGCTGAGCTCTGATTGTTGTAACCCAATCAGTAACAAAACAAAAGATGCCACAATTAATAAGCCAAATTATAGGAGTCTTTATTGTCACCTCGGCAGACCAACAGATGCACAGGAGTATAGACGTCTGAAATTGTGCTGTCCTGAGACAGCTCAGAGTTAAGTCTTTCAAAGAGATAAAACACATCTTTTTTGATAAGCAATGCATAAGACTTTTTTTTGTTTTATTTTACAAAGCATATACAGACACAAAACTTAGCATTATCAATAAATTTAGACTTACTTCCCAAATATGGGGTGGCTGGAATACTTTCAGGGAAGGGAAGGAGGAAAGGAGAGAAGAAGAACAGAAGAAGAATAGAAGAAGAAGAAGAAGAAGAAGAAGAAGAAGAAGAAGAAGAAGAAGAAGAAGAAGAAGAAGAAAAAGAAGAAGAAGAAGAAGAAGAAGAAGAAGAAGAAGAAGAAGAAGAAGAAGAAGAAGAAGAAGAAGAAGAAGAAGAAGAAGAAGAAGAAGAAAAAGAAAAAGAAGAAGAAGAAGAGGAGGAGGAGGAGGAAGAGCAGGAGGAGGAGGAAGAGGAGGAGGAGGAGGAGGAAGAGGAGGAGGAGGAGGAGGAAGAGGAGGAGGAGGAAGAGGAGTAGGAGGAGGAAGAAGGAGGAGGAGGAAGAAGGAGAGAAGGAGGAGGAGGGAATGGAGGAGGAGGGAATGGAGGAATAGGTAGAGGAGGAGGAGGTAGAGGAGGAGGAGGGAGGAGGTTCTATCTCTGACCTGGCCAAGCAATTGCCCCATTCAGAGACCTGGAGAAACTGCCCTTTTAAGGTCCTGGGAATGTAAAGGCTTACACCTTTACAAATGCATTGACATTCTGAACACAGAGAAGGTCTGTGCAGAGGTGCTGAGGGACGACGGAATGGATTCAATCCCTTCTCCACAAACATTTCTACTCCTGAAGTTCACAGGAGACCTTAGGCGTTACAGACATTTAAAGTGAACTGGCCAGAGAGAGAAATCCGATAGCACAACTGCCTTGAGAAATTAATCTAAATGTTAATACTTCCACATCCCAGAGAAAGAATGCACAGATCAACACCCCTCTCCTAGTCATGGGTGCCTAGACACCTTGAGCTCTTCCTCTTCCCCAGTACCTCCCATGCCACTTCCTTTGTGGTCAGGGAGTGCTTACAATTCTAGGCCAGTTCTAATGGAAATTGAGGTATGTGTGTAGTGGAACCCCTTGTGCCTTTAGCTTGACCTTTGGGCAATAAAGTCCTACTAGGGCCTCATGCACACAGGTCGCATCTCACTCATATACTTACATTATGGGATAACAATCTTACACATGCACAGATTCTCCTCTAAAAAAAAATCTTCCCAGTCATGATCCCCTCCTCTGCTATAGTTACTAAGAATTCCTCCCACACTCCCTGGGTGGTAGAAAGCAGAAAGTCCTCCTTGGGTTTCCTACTCTGATTCAGGAACAGATAGTTCCCCTATGGTCCTTTTTCAAATTGGAAAAAGAAAACATTTTATCTATTTAAATTTGAATTGTAACTACATGTTAGTTCCCACAGTCAAACACCATTTATGAGAGTTATTTCACTAAGCTGGAATTTCACCTCAGCCAATTCAAGCACTCTTCTGTCTCAGGAGTGAAGGCAATTATAACCACCATACCAAAAGTTCATTTTTTAAACAGTCAACATCACCATTCTAATTATTCAGTCAACAATAACAAAAGGAACACTTTCACAGTGGGCTTTTATAGCCAGGATATTATTAAATGTGAATCCCAAAAGGGCAAATTCATAGAAGGAGGAACATATGTTGTATTAAAACAACAGTAATTTGTTGACATATTCTGCACACAAATGATGTACATTATGCAAACTAATTTGGCTTTGGTGTTAGAAAAAGATTTTTGTAAAATGGGGGAATATTTGTTTTTTCCATAATAGAGTTTGAACTCAGGGCTTTGTATTTCCTAGACTGGCATGATACTACCCAACCTCCCTGCCCAGATTTCTGACTGGCTGCTGTGAAGCATTGGGTCTCACTTTCCACCCTGGCATGATCCATAGACAGATATGCCTACTTTTAGCTATCATCAGCTGTGTGCCACCACATCCAGCTTCTGCCTAAGTTGTCCTCAAATCACAATCCTCCCATACTCAGCCTCCCACATAGGGAACTTTTTCTGCCCCATAGATATTAAAATATTTAAAGACATAATTTATTTCTTGCATTTCCTAAAAGTGATTACAGGCATATTAGATGTTAATTTCTGTAACATTATACTTCAAGTCTTCTAGAAAATCTCCTTTGCTTAGCAAAAATAAAAATAAAAATAAATCCTTTCTTGTCATCCAAGCCTAGTTTGTCCAATATGGTAGCCAATAGTCACAAGCACCTGGGGACATTTAACATGTGACTGAATTTTATTTTATTTTCTGTTGATTTACCTTAAAACTTTTAAACAAGGGCTGGGAAGGTGGCTCAGTGGTAGAGCGCTTGCCTTGCATGTTTGAGGCCCTGGGTTCGATTCCTCAGCACCACATAAGCAAAAAGAAAAAAAGCCGGAAGTGGCGCTATGGCTCAAGTGGTAGAGCGCTAGCCTTGAGCTGAAGAGCTGAGGGACAGCACCTAGGCCCAGAGTTCAGGCCACACGACTGGACCCCCCCAAAAAAAGTTTTAAACAAGCCAGGAGCTACTTTCTCATGCCTATCAGTAGTCCTAGCTACCCAGGAGGATTATATCTGAGGATTGTGGTTCACAACCAGTCTGAACAGGAAAGTCCATACAACTCTTATCCCCAATTAACCAGAAAACCAGAAGTACAGCTGTGTGTCCAAAGTGGTAGAACATTAGCCTTGAGTGAAAGAGCTAAGAAACAGTACCTAGGCCCTGCGTTGAAGTCCAACTAAAATAGAACCAATCTAAAGATTTTTATTGAACTTAGCTATGGTTTTAATAGTACATTATTTCTTTTAAACTGTTGAAGATTTAGCACCTAAATTAGGCTGCTGAAAATCCATTATCCATACTGCAGGTTTAATGTAAAAATAATGAAAAGCATCTTAATGTTGTACTGGTAATTTGTAGAAATAGTAACACTTGCAATCAGTTGAGTTGAAGAAAATAGACTACTGAAATTATTATTCTATGTACCTTTTCAAATTTACAAAAAGTTGCTAGAAGGTTTAGATAAAATCTAATGAGACATGGTATCTCTAAGCCACTATTTCTGTTTAGTTCAGCTCATTTTATAACCTAGGAATACCAACTGAGTGATGTTCTAATCTTTATAATAAAGATTCTAACAAATTTACCCTTCCCACAGACAGTATTTAAACAAGGAGCCAAATAGCGGATAAAAGATTTTAATTTTTGTTCCCATACCTGGGCTTGAACCTGGGCACTGTCTCTTAATTTTTTCACTTTTTTCACTCAAGGTTGGTCCTCTACCACAGCTCCATTTCCAGCTTTTTGGTGGTCAACTGGAGAGAAAAGTCTCATAAACTTTCCTGCCTGGGTTGGCTTTGAATTAAGATCCTTAGACCTCAGCCTTCTGAGTAGCTGGAATTATAGGTGTGAGCCACCAGCATTCAGCCACAAAGGACTTATGAAGACCTTAGAAATGGCCAAAATGATATTTTTTAAAGAGAGAAGTAGTTGGACTATGGGAGAAGGAACTTTTCTGGATTTAATCCTACCCAAGGCATCACTTAATCTGCAGGACTCTGACTGGACATAATTCAGAGAGTCCCAAGCAGGAGACCTGAAAGGATAAGGCTGGAGTAGGGGAGTGGGGACCAAGGGGTTGGGGGGGGGTTGGGGGAAGAGCCTGCCTGAGCTGCAAGAAGGTGACAGAAGCTGCTGGAACATAACATACAGGAAGCTGCAGGAAAGGGAGGCCTTCCCTCTGCATGTGAATGTCACACAGTGGGAAGCCCCAGGGTTCACAGACTAAAACATCTGTGAAGCTGAAGACACTAAGCAGAGATCTTACTGTCTATGCACTAGAAGAGACAGTTATATACTAATAAAGCTGAAGACAAAAATCTTGAGCTGGCTTCAATGTATATGTGTGGTATTTGTTGTTGAACTGGGTGCTATCCCTGAGCTTCTACTAGCTAGCTCTCTACTACTTTGAGTCACACCTCACCACTTCTGAAAACATTGAACACTGTTTTGTGTGTGTGCCAATCCTATGGCTAGAACTCAGGGCCTGGGTGCTGTCCTTAAGCTGTCTTACTCAAGGTTAATGATCTACCACTTGAACCACAGTAAAAGCAAAGTCATTTCTGGCTTTTCTGACGGCTAATTGGAGATGAGTCTCATGGACTTTCCTGCCCTGGCTAGCTTTGAATTATGATCCTCAGATCTCAGCCTCTTGAGTAGCTAGGATTACAGGTGTGAGCCACTGATGTCCAGCCTAAACTAAAAAACAAAAACAAGCAAAACACCACATACTCATTCTATTTTAGAATTAGATATTGATGATAGAAAGGTAGAAAAATTCAAGATCTGTGTCATTGTAAGGAGTTCATGTTAATGAACTGACTCTCACTTGGTTTGGAACAAAGAAAACATCCCTGCCCAGTCAGGATGAGAGAATGATGACCATGGAACATGTAATATGGAAGAGGAACATAAGCCAGCCTTTATCATGAAAGATCACACTTAGACATTGATGGAAGCCGAATTCATATTACACAATCTCAATCTTAATCATGCTTGCCCTCTATTTCCCTAGATAATAACAAAACCTTGCTTTATTATCCCCCACTCAATAAGGCCATCTAGGTTCCTATTTGAAGAGACTTTCATAGGTCTTTTGTTGTTGTTGTTGCCTGTAACTATGTATAAATATGAACCACATTTTACATAGAAGGACTTAGTTCAAAATGATGCAAAGCAGCAATGAGCAATTAGTGGAGCCAAAATTAGGATCTAGTTCTGATGAGCTCTCTAAAGGATCTCACAATTTTGCTCTGGTAATTACTGCATTAGGAAACTCAACACTGCCCTCTAATGACAGAAAAGTCATTACAACCAAGAACTCCTGAATCACTAAGAGTAATTATCATCAGTGATTCAATTTTATTCTCCTTCCTTCTTTCCTTTGCTTCCCTAACTTCCTCTCCCTCATTCCCTTCTTCCCTTCCTTTATTTTGTCAGTAGTATGGCTTCAACTCAGGGCCTTATACTCTCCCTTAGTTTTTTTACTCAAGGCTGTCCCTCTACTACTTAAGCCACAGATCCACTACTGGCTTTATAGTGGTTAATTGGTTTTTGGGTCCGGTCATGGGGCCTGAACTCTGGGCCTGGGCGCTGTCCCTCAGCTCTTCAGCTCAAGGCTAGCGCTCTATATAGTGGTTAATTGGAAATAAGACTTTCACAGATTTTCCTACTTAGGCTGGCTTGAATCACAGTCCTCTAATCTCAGTCTCCTTAATAGCTAGGATTTCAGGCTGAGCTCCTGGTTCAGAAATCTCATTAATTGGCCTTCTGGAAATTAACCACACTGTCTTTCCTTGTTACACATAAATTCAAGTGATTCTTTTCACACATCATGATCTGTGAAGACTAGTAAGAGAACTCTGAGTGTCACTTTTTCTTCTCTTTCTTAACATCCCACTACTGAGAAATCCTTTCTAGCTAGTTTACCTTCTGATTACTTTGGGAATATATCTCACTTTAAATGAGCCTTAAAGTGAGATTCTTGTTTGACTGAAGTCTTGGATTACATAAAGTTAATTGTTTAGGAAAAAAGATTATCCAATATGGTGGCTTTGATAATTTGGAGATTTCTTCTGGCTGCTCATGGAGTATAAAGGTGAGCTGCCTGCGATAGAAGCCCTATGATTATTCTGTGTGGTTTGGTTTGGTTTTCATGCCAGTACTAGGGCTTGAACTCAGGTCCTGGGCACTGTCCCGGAGCTTTTTTCCTTAAGGCTAGCGCTCTATCAGTTGAACCACAGCTCCACGTTCAGGACTTCTGCTGGTTAATTTGAGATTTCTCATAGCTTTTCCTCCTCAGTCTGACTTTGAACTTCTACCCTCAAATCTCTGCCTCTTGAATAGCTAGGATTACAGACATGAGCCACCAGCAACAGTCTTGGTTCAGTATACATTGGAACCATTGTCCAAAAAAGCTCTTCCTCCACATAATTCCTATTAATGAGCCCATAGCTTCCTGTATGCTTTTGTATATATGTCTATGTTTCTCTCTATATACATATACATATCTATCTATATACATGTATATAGGTATGTGCATGTATATATGTGTGTATACATATATACACATATATATGTAGTATATATACACAATTAGCCAGTCTTGGGGCTTGAACTCTGGGCCTGGGTGCTATCTCTGAGCTTCTTTTACTGAAGGTGAGCCCTCTACCACTTGGCCACAGTGCCACTTCCAGTTTCTTAGTGGTTAATTGGAGATAAGAATCTCATGGGGACTTTTCTGCCCAGGCTACCTTCAAATGGCTATCCTCAGATCTCAGCCTCCTCAGTAGCTAGGATGACAGGCATGAGTTACTGGCACCTGGCCTTACATGCTTCTTTATAGCTTCCCAATCATTTGACTTAAGTAAAATGACTCTTTAGACTGTAGAGGGACATTTCATTAAAAAAATTTGATCAAATATTAGCATCCTCACACTAGCTAATTCGGAATGGATGAGGACTCAGTAAAAATCAAATTTTTAACCCTTGTTACCACACCTCAGGTCCCTCACCATTGTCTTGCTATCTTTTCCTTGAACACACACAAAGGGAGCACTGTCCATCTTCTCTTCTGTAGCTACTGTGTCAGCAGTGTATCACATCCTTCCTGAATTATCCCAGTAAAACCTCATTGGTGTCCTCCCAGGTCAAGCCTCCCCTTCAACGACTGCTTCCCTCACAGATACACATAGAGTTTGTACCACATCAGGGAAATGTATTCTGTGAAAATATAGTGCTACTGACTTGTATGTTGGCCCAATATACCTCCCTCAGAGATGCCTACCATTCCTACTGGAATCAAGACAAGATGGAAGATTGGAGAAAGGAGTTTATGGAAGGGATGGAGATGCCACATAATTGTAAGTCCTTTCCTACCACTGCCTGAGGAACACATCATACAAGGTTTCACTGGATCCATGCAAATTCTTTCTAATAAGACAAAGGTGAACTGCAGATGGACTTGGTCAGCTCCATAAATGTAAGACATATCTATTATATAGCTAAGTCCCAAAGTAGAGCTTTCATGGATGATCTGTACAAAAAGATGCTATTTAAGAATGCAAGAGGAAGTGTTGTATTGCAAAGTAAAACAGAAAATGATGCTCTTCCCTATAGATACACACTTGGAGATGTACTAGGCATGGTGTCATATTGACAATTCAGAAAACTCCAGCAATAGAGGGGCTGGGAAGGTGGCTCAGTGGTAGAGCGCTTGCCTTGCATGCTCGAGGCCCTGGGTTCGATTCCTCAGCATCACATAAGCAAAAAGAAAAAAGCCGGAAGTGGCGCTGTGGCTCAAGTGATAGAGCGCTAGCCTTGAGCTGAAGAGCTGAGGGACAGCACCCAGGCCCAGAGTTCAGGCCCCAAGACCGGACCCCCCCCCAAAAAAAAGAAAACTCCAGCAATAGAAAAAGAATGTCACTTTGCCTGACATGATTCTCAGCACTTCCTGAGAAACTGATCAAGGAACTGCATTTCCCCTTTTATCTCTTCATAGACTACTCCCCAGGGAGTTCACAACACCTGGATTTGGACAGACTGAGAGATGACACCAGAATGACAAGGGACTATTATCACTGCATTGACACCACCACTTGGATTTTGTCCCTATAGGACCTGTCCCCTTTCCTGCCAGGACTTCAGCTCTCTTGTAAACAGAATAAAAGGTCAGAATCATTGGACGTCCATGTAGCTTTCTTGGCCAGACTGGTTTTTGGGAGTTTGTGTTTCTGTCCATCCTGAAGAGAGAGTTACTATGGATGAAGCTGCCAACTCTGTTTAAATAACAGTTTTGAAATACAGCTTCATCCCACTTTATCTCTCAGAGCCAATCATGCCTTGCTCTCTTATGCCCTGTGAGCATTTTTTTAAAACCTGTGAGCATTTTTTAAAACATTGTTTTCACTTGCAAAGAAGACAGTTAATAACGGGATTGGCACTGTACTAACACAAGTCTTACTCCCACAGGAGAGAGGCTGCAAGACCATGCAAGTGGGTCAGAGATGGATGGGGCTCACTCACACGTTACTAGACAACTGTGCAAATGGGATGGAAGTGATATTGATACCTAGGACTATGCCTTGGAAGTTCACTTGTTTCAAATCTCCAAGGCTACACTTCTCCTTTGCAACAATAAATAAATTAAAAGTGTTGAGAGAACATTCTCCTGCTTTCCAAAACAATTCTGGGGCCAATGAAAACACGAGCCATGTTTCTGAATGCTGAAGGCTGCATTTAGGTTTATTTACTCCCCCTCTTTCTCATTCAACATAGGAGTCATCAACCTCTCTATTTCTCAAGGTCTTGAATATCTCCAAGCCCTACCTTTGGGAATCACGAGCAAGCTTGAGGATGGATGGAAGAAAAGAAGAAAATTAGAGGCATGGTAGAGGCAATTGGGGCTAAAAGGCCATGGAAGAATGGAGGTTGGAGTGAAGATAAGAATAAGAGAGAGTAAGAGAAAGACTGATGAAGAAATATGCATATTTTAGAGGTAGAAAGATGGGATGAAGACTCATTGTTCCACCAATGTTTACTGCTGTTAGTTTGAAGAGACATTGGGGAGTTGTGGCAAATCTGCCTCTCTCTCTGTCCCTTTGTTTCCTAATATGGTAGCTACTTAAGAGGAGATTTTTCTCTTAGGTAGCTCTGTGTCTGAGCTTCCCTCCATATTCCTTCATGAAGGAGTTAGGCCTCCCTGGCTAGGTAAAGGATAACAGCAAGGACCAGCTCCAATATGGGAGAGAGATGATTCAACAAGATGCCTGAGGAGAAGGACCCAGCAAGATGATGCATGCAAATCTCACAATGCAGTAATGACTCAGTAGAGACAGAGAAACCAAGGAGACTCCCTACAGCACTCCCTACACCCTATCTAACCCTATACCCACCAAATGGACCAAGCCATGCCTCAGAGGGAGAAGCTAAGACCCTATACATAAGGGACAGGTACAGGCAGGATGGAGATGCCATAAGGCTCCCGGATCCATTCTTTTTTTGTTGTTGTTGTTGGTCATGGGGCTTGAACTCTGGGCCTGAGCACTGACCCTCAGCTCTTCAGCTCAAGGCTAGTGCTCTACCACTTGAGCTACAGCACCACTTCTGGTTTTCTAGTGGTGCAATGGAGATAAAAGTTTCTCGGACTTTCGTGCCCAGCCTGGCTTTGAACCTGGATCCTTAGATTTCAGCCTCCTGAGTAAGTATAAAATTACAGGTGTGATCCACCAGTGCCTGCCTCCAATTCTATTTTAGCAGGATTTCCTTATGATATTATGATATTATTTAGTTCTCATAATCACTGGATATTACAGTCTCCTAGTTTTATAACTTTGCCTTGGAGATGTTGTGTCTCAAAGATGTTAAAATTCTCAAGGTCTCACCCTGAAAAAGTCACTGCTATAGTTTGGGTATTGAATGTGCTAAGGATTTCATCTCTAAAACACCAGTACTGGAGATATTAGGGGCCCTTTAAGAGTTGAGTCTTTATGGGGAGGTTGTCAGGTCAAGAGCTTCCTGCTCCCCTATTCTGCCTGTCATCTGAGCATCTTCTCTGACACATGTTCCTATCAGGATATACAATCTTTGCCAGAGGCTCAAAGCAAGAGACTACTTGACCTTGGACTAGAACCCACAAACTGTGGGTAGCTAAGGGAACTTTTCAGTTATAAGCTAATTGCTTCAAGTATGTTACTGTAGTAAAGCAAAGCTGACCAATACAACCATGGTGATAAAACACACTCCCCTTCTTTTTGTTTGTTATTAGTCATGAACTTGAACTCAGAACCTGGAGTCTGTCCCAGAGCTCTTTTGCTCAAGGCCAGCTCTCTACCACTTTGAGCCATAGGTCTACTTCTCTGGTGGTTGGCTGGAAATAGAGTCTCATGGATTTTTGCTGCCTGAGGTGGCTTCAAATAGTGATTCTCAGATCTCAGCCTCGTGAGTAGCTAGGATTACAGAATGAGCCATTGGCTCCCAGTTCTTTTTCAAGCCAGAGCTTTAGACTAAGTTTTGTTTCCAACTCAAAGGAATCCTCTATACCTGCCCCTTGTCACTCTTAGCAATCTGTCCTCCAGCTAAATAAAGGATTGTGAGGAGAAGAAACTTGTGATTCACGTCAGAGTTCACCAGAAGACCATGAAGAATGGAAAATAGAGAATTAGAGACAAGGTTATAAATACTAACCTTTACCTTGCTCATGTAATTGTAACCCCTCTGTACGGTATTTTCACAATAAAAAAAAGAAATAGAAATACTAACCTTGTATTTCCCTACTTACTACTTTTTGCCTCCACAGCAATTTTTCTTTGTAAGTTTAGATGTAATTTGACAGCACTGTATCTTGACTCTTAATGATTGATCATTGATTTTTTTAAAAAAAGTCAAATGGACATCCCAGAGTTGTCAGAAGAGCTGAGGCTCTGTATTGAGTTGTAAAGGAGAATCTGTGACTCTGCTTGCCTTTGGTATTAAAGTAGGCAATCCTGCCATCTAGTGGACTTTGAATCAACTTCAGTTGAAAGTCTTCTGCAATTTAGGGGATTCTATTTTAAATAACAAGGGAAGCCTGGAATTGCAGTTCATCTCTATAATCCTAGCTACTCAGGGGGCTGATCTCTGAGGATCATGGTTCAAAGCTTGCCTGGGCAGGAAGTCCTGAGACTCTTTATCTGTAAAGAAGCACCAGGAAAGTGGAAGCAGGGATGTAGCTCAAAGTAGTAGAGGGATACCCTGAAAAAAAAAAAGGCTCAGGGACAATGCCCACGATTGACAAAACAAACAAAAAAGCCCCCAAGATGCCAGAAAGGCCTTGTGGGAAAAATATCACTTCTTTCATGTTTCAGCTCTACAGGGAGGAGAAAATGTGAACCTGGCACCCTTGCTTGCCACTGGTAAACTTTGCCCATAATTACTAACACTCATGTTCGCTGAGCCCCTAAAATAAACACCAAAACAAAGATTATGTTTATCTTTCCTACAGACATTCCTAGTAACCAGAAAGAGTTTGCACATTACTAGTAGCAATCAGAAAATATTTGCTGAATAAACGTATGTGCTTAGGATAAGTAAATAAAAGAGATGGGAACAGGAGAGATTGCCGATGTCTCAAAGGGAAGAAAGTAAGTTTTGAAATTTTTGCTTTCTCAAACAGAGCAAACCTAGTCCCTGCAATTGCTGGGTGAACAGGGAGAAAAGAGCTTTATAAAGCAGCACCATCACTCACACCAAAAGCCTTGGGCTCACCAAAAGTCCCTGTCTCAGGTCTCCCAAGAGTCAGTTGTTGCCTATCTCTGACCAGCAGAGGGCAGTGCATGCTCGCTCAAGCCAGGGCTGAGTTCAGTCTGTACAATGTCATCTGACAGACTTTGTGTGCTCTTATTCCTTGGAGATGTCTTTATGGTGCTTATAACTGGGGAACAAGATTGCTTTCTAAGTATTGTATGGAAAACAAGTTGTGTTCTTGTTCTTTCTTTAAACAGTGATGCTGAGAATTGGGTTCAGTTCAATAGGGCTGACACTGACATAACACCCTGTAGTGGGAAGTCAGTTTAGAATGACTTTCAGATTGGCAAAATCATCTGTACATAGAAGGTACCAGAGGCTTCAAATAGAAAATGGAGACTAGAGTCTCAGGAGCCCAGCTAGAACTTTCCTCTAGGTCCTGTGGCCTCTCTCCTGACAACACATGTACATTACTTTTTTTTTTTTTTTTGCTTATGTGGTGCTGAGGAATCGAACCCAGGGCCTCAGGCATGCAAGGCAAGCGCTCTACCACTGAGCCACCTTCCCAGCCCTCACATGTATGTTTCTTTGGCTGTAGATCTTTCTAGTCATGTCTTGGCTCATTTTAGGGTCTTTGGAGTCAGGGTGGGTAAAGACCACCCCTCAGCCCCCATCCCTGCCTTTCTGTTGCAGGGTTGGTCACTTGCTTTGGAATTTAAATGTAGTCAATCTGAAATCATTTATATTATTTCCAAACCAAACAACAAAATGGGTAAGTTGTGTGAGGTTTGATTTTCACAAATATTTTTTTTGGAGGGGGGGGTGTTGGGTCCAGTCGTGGGCCTGAACTCTGGGCCTCAGCACTGTCCCTCAGCTCTTCAGCTCAAGGTTAATGCTCTACAACTTGAGCCACAGTGCCACTTCTGGTTTTTTTTTCTTTTTTTTTCCCCCTGCTTATGTGGTGCTGAGGAATTGAACCCAGGGCCTCATGCATGCAAGCAAGCACTCTACCCCTGAGCCACCTTCCCAGACGGTTTAACAAATATATTTTTAGTGATTTTGGTGGTGGTGGTATGGGGCTTGAACTTGAGGCCATGATGCTGTCCCTGAGCTCTTTAGCTCAAGGTTAATGCTCAACTACTTTAAGCCACAGCTCAACTACCAGGTATTTGGTCATTAACTAGAGAAAAGACTCTCATGCAAATTCCTACCAAGGCAAGATTCCATGAGCCATCAGATTCCAGTGAAGGAATACTTGCTTTTGTTGTTGTTGTTGTTGTTATTTGTTTCTTTTTGTCTGCATGTACTTCCATTTACGGTAGCACCACTCACAATAAAGATAGGGAATCAATCAAGTGTACATCATTGGACCAATAAAAAGAGAGCATATACATTCAGTGGAATGTTATTCAGCCTTAAGTAAAAAATAAATAAATAAATAAAATAAAATCAGGTTCACGCCTGTAATCCTATCAATTCAGGAAGCTGAGATCTGAAGATCAAAGTTCAAAGTCAGCCTGGGAAGAAATGTCCATGAGATTCTTTTCTCCAATTAACCTCCAGAAAACCAGAAGCAGATCTATGGTTCAAAATGGTAGAGTGCTAGTGAGACAGTGCCCTAGACCCATGTTCAAACAAATAAAAAGAAAACAATTTCAACAATATAAATTGCACAGTAGAACACTAAGCTTCAAGAAATAATGCAGAGCCGGGTGCTGGTAGCTCACACCTATAATCCTAGCTACTCAGGAGGCTGAGATCTGAGGATCACGGTTCAAAGCCAGCCAGGCAGGAAAGCCCTTGAGACTCTTATCTCCAATAAACTACTATAAAACAAGAAGTGGCATTGTAGTTCAAGCAGTAGAGTGCTTGCCATGAGCTGAAGAGTGCAAGGACAGTGACCAGGCTCAGAGTACAAGCCCCACAACTGACAATAAAAGAAGAAAAAAAAAAAAAAGAAATAATGCAGGTACAGAAACACCAATATCAGACACACCCTTTTATATTTGAAGATTAAGAAATGTGGCTTTAGAGCAGACAGGAAAACCATAGGACACTGCTGAAGCATTGCTCATAGTCCTCCTTCAGTGAAGGGCAGAGCCTGAGGCTCCCGTGCCTTCTCTGATCCTGTCTCTTACCACTGAGCGCATGCTTCCTCGCTGCAGCCATACTGGCATTTGTACTGTTCTGCAGCAGCCCAAGATAACCTTGCCAGGCTGGGGGCCACTGTTATTCTACTGCCTGGAATGCTCTTCTCCAGACACCCAGCTGCTCATCCCCCATCCTCCCCCACTCCCACCCACCAAAGAGATCTACTCTATGATACCCTGCTCAAAAATACAACCTTGTGCACATGCATGCACACACACACATGGGTGCAGACACACACAGAATATTCCCACCACTCATCCTTTCTGCCTTACATCTTCCTTCTGATGTATTCTCTTTATTACTTATGTAAATCTGGGTAAAGTCTTTCTCCATGCTTGAGTGTAAACTCACAAGGAGAGATATTTTTGTGCTGTTCTCAGCATTGTGTCAGTCTTCAGCATGATGTCTCTCACCCTGTGGTCACTCAATAAATGTCCATTGACTGAAGGCCTACCCATTCCCTCACACACTTATTTGACAAGTGTCCTGTTGCACATGGTCAAAGCTCTTTCCCACTGCTTTCTTATGACTCCCTTCCACAGCCCTTCTCACCCTTGCCTTGTGGTCTCCACACCTGTGTTTCCATGCCCTTTGCCTGAAGCCTTGTGCACCTCAATCTCACATATGGAGAAGGTGTGCACACACCAGCTCACCTGCTCCTCCTCTGGGAAGCTTTTCCATCCCACACTGGCTCCTCCCTCTTCAGTTCTTCCAAGTCTTTCCTCCAGCACTGGTCCCATCCTGCTGGTTAGAAGCCCATGTAATGGTCTGTGTGATATTCTAGCTAAGCTGTGGGAGCCTCATTCTCTGGGCCAACTTTTGGTCCTGTCTCCTTCACCTACTGAGCCAAATGCACTCCAACTGTTCCACAAAGGTTTAGGAGTGGTCTAGCATGCCTGTGTATCAGACTATCCATTGAAAAGTCAAAGGTAGACCTGAGTTTTAGACAGGGAGCTCATCTTGCCCCTTAAGACAAGACTGGCATGGAATCATAAAATGACTTGCCTCCTGCTTGGCATAATACCCCTCTCCCCCATCTCCACAATGCAACCCAACACTGAAATAACAGCAGCGATGAGGCACACTCTCTACTGCACTAGGACTACAAGACACTAGCCTCTTAAGCCAAACCCACAGATGTGAATTGAAGCCCACTCCCTCACTCTGAGCCTCAACTGCAGCTTTTGGGGCAGCAAGGCCTTGTCTCCTGGCAGTCTCTGCATCACACAGAGGAGATCATTTCTGACACATCTAGCTCTGCATTGAGAGCTGAACTTGAAGGAAGAAAAGAGCACATTTTCTTTCCTAATTCCCTCTCAACGTGCACATCAGGTTGGGTTTGTAGAAGGCTGATTCCCAGAGGAATTCCTGAGCAGCCATCTGTTTGTGTGCTTCTGAGACATCTTGGTAAAGAGAGAAGGAAGCTGTTAATCAATCATGCAAAGGGAGCTGCTTGCTCTTTCACTAGGAAATGGGGGTGCACATGTCCTTGAGTGTGCACATGTTCTGATATTCTAAGGGTCTTGATACACTTGCACTATACATGTCCTTCTCTCCCTGTCCATTCTGCACAGCAGACTAACACCACCTTCCTTCCACACCCATTTTAATGTGTCACTGACACAGCTGTCCTTCAGATAAATACACAAATACCTTTCATAAGAACAGAGAAACAAACCTGTGCCACAAGAGATTAGCAAAGTCAAGTGCACTGCCTGATGCTGGAGGCTCTGTAATCCTAACTATCCTAGAAGCTACCTGGATTGCAGTGACAGCCAGTCTAGGAAGACTCCATCATCAATTAACTAGAAAAATGCAGACCTGGAGGTGTGACTCAAGTGGTAGAGCACCAGGCATGAACATGCAAATTGAAAGAGGGAGAGAAAGAAAAAGAAAGACTGAAACAGAGAGATGAAAGACAGAGAAATGGACAGAATTAGAGACAGATTCAAGAACAGGAAGAGAGAGAGAGAGGTAAGAGAAGAGGGAGATGAGAGGAAGAAGATGAGGGGAAGGAAAAGTAGACTAAGAGACGGTATGAGGTAGAAGAAGAGGAGGGAAGAGAAAGTAGAGAGGGGGAAAGATGGGGAAAGGTGAAAGAGGAAAGTGATGGAAAAGGAAGCAGAGAGAGAATTAAGAAAAAAAGCACTGAGATAAAGACTTGGTACGAGCAAACACTCACAAACATATACACACAACAAAGAAACAAAAGGAAAAAAATAAAAGGCATGGAAACATCATGGAATTTAACAGTATTTCCCTCCCCACGTACCCTCTTCACTGAACACTGGACCACGAGGAGTTCAGGATCCCACAGCACCCTTCATGACCTTCCGCCTCTCAGTTCTCCTTCAGCATTAGTGTCAACCCTGTCATTCACCAGGTGCCTATCCTTTACCCTCTTTAGCCCTCACTGCTTCTATCACCAGAATCCCACCTCATTCTTTGAGGGGAGATCTGCTCCCCAAATAACCCTGAACTGCACTTGTCCACCAGGAGACCCAGTCCTCCTCTTGCTACAAATCTCATCAGTCAGCTCTGCAGGCTCAGCCTCCTAACCCCAATGTACACAGAGCAAAGTCCAGCTGTGCCCAACTCCTCCCCATCACACACTTGTCACCCAAGACAGCATCAGCCCTCAGCACTTCCTCTGTGTGGAAATCTAATAGCCCTGGATGAACCAACGCAAACAACGCAGTGGTGGAGAGTCACATCCAATCTTACTGAATCTCCATTCATGTCCAGAAGTAGTCATCCCAGACCAAGTCCACAGAGGCCTGGTCCATCCACAGGCACCACTATACCTCCATGTTCTCTCAGGTCTCCTGCTCCTTCAGAGGTTTCTCCAGCTCTCACTGAAAGGAAGAGAACATATTTTAATTAATACACTTTGTGATTCCAAAAATAGGCTCTACATGTTCACAGTGGTCTCATATGTGAAACTCAGCACTCACAACACTCTGTTTACCTGAGGAGAAAAATTGGGCTAACAGAGGAAGTTGCAATAACGACTTCAGGGTGTATGCATTAGGGTCTTTCAAATATGTGTTTTATCTTTTACCATTGTGAGCAAATAAATGAGAAATCGGGTCCTCCTGGATGATGGCTTTATGTTGGGATAGTGATGAGTAAAGGATTATAGAGAAAACACACACAGAAGAAATGGCGTTGAAATGGAGGAAAGTGGGGCAGAAACCACTGTCATGGTACATGGAGACAGGTCTCATTTCTTTCCCAATGAAGACTTGCCCTTATGCTCCAACCTAGCCAGTGTAACTGGTGTGCTCAGGAGTTGGACCCAGTCATCTAGAGGCCACAGTAGGAGGAGCAGAGTCCAGGATGCCTCCTGACCCTCAGATCTATGGGCTTCAGCTGAAATGTAAATACAACAAATAAGTATATAAACATACAGGAAACCTACATGAAAGGTAAGGTGATTACTTGCTGTAGCATTTGGAACAAAACCACCTCAAGGACAAAGGTGAATGGTTGTCAGGTGAAGTCACCATGTGATCAAGCTGCAACCCCTACCACCTCTGAAGGTAAAGACACCTTCAGGCTACTTTTCCATTTTCCTTTCAGCCTGGGAAGGCCAGCTCAGTGTCAGATGTACTTTGACCAGAAGCTCGGCTGCAGAATCCTGTAGCACCAGGCACTTGGCCTGAGTGTGCTACACGGATACTATGCCAGGCATGCTGGGCTCATAGCACTAGTCATGCCTCCTGAAATGAGTGAACTAGTGTGTAAAGGACTGGTAAATAGTCACAAGAATCAAGTCTCTGTGAGAGCTTGGGGGACTACTACTCTTCCATGTGGCCTAGCGGACCATTGCCAAGGCCACTGGGCACATGGGAGGATGCTGCTACTGCTACCTTGGCAACCATGTGGTAACCATGAGGACATCGACCAGAGACAGGGAGAGAGGGGGAGAGACAGACCGACAGACAGACGCAGAGACAGAGAGACAGAGACAGACAGATACAGAGCCATAGAGAGAGAATGGGTTGATCAGGCAGGTTTGAGTCTCTTGGCAAGTATAAATTTTACAGACATGACAAAATTTCATGAAACCAAAAAACAAAATTAAGAGCTAATCCCCAAATAATGTACCTATAAAAGCTTGTTTTTTAAAAGATGGTTTGACTGTAGCCCAGGCTTGCCTTGAACTCAAGAGCCTTCTGCATTTGCCTTCTAAATACTGGGATTACAGGTTTGCACTACCAGTCCATCATAAAAAGATCATCTTCCATCCTGAGGCTATCCAGGTGTACATCAAGGGTTGCACCTCTTAGAACATGCTCTTGTGACAGGAAATTCCAAAGGATTTCATAGCTCTGGGTCAGATGCTACTATAACTCAGGAAATGACTAAGGTCTTAGGAGCTCTGATTGAGGAACCAGGGTCAATGACTAAATAGTAGAGCAAAAGATCCTACTACCACCCCTGTTACTCAGGAAAGCATGAGTGTTTTTGGATTTCTATGTCAGGAACCATAGAAAAAGGCCAAATACATTTACATCACAGGCAATCACAGGAGATTGTTTACAAACAGAATGAATTACTCAGTAAGTCATCCTATCAAGGGTAATAGGTTTCTTGGTAGTTACAAATATGGAAAAGGAAAAAAAAACTGGAAGAATATTTGGGGTGAGATTGCAGTTGGAGGTGTCAGTGTGAACTCATGATTTTGAGTATATATAGATGGATATATATACATAGATTGGTGTACAAATCAGAAGTTGAGACACTCAGGAGGCTAAGAGCTTGAACACTGAATTTTGAGACTAGTCCAGGCAGGAAAGTTTATTATATTTCACCTCCAAACTAACCAGCAAAAAGCAGGGCTTAAAGGGGGGCTCAATTACTAGGACCCAAGCAAAGCAAGCAAGAGGTTCTGAGTTTACATTTCTTTACTACTAAAAGAAATTAATATAAATTTAAATGTGTGTATGTGTAAATATACATGTATGGGGTTGTATATATCAATGCACACCCATATACATGAATACATGTATTTTGTATATTCGTTTCATGTATTTTCCAGTTCTCTTCTCCAAGAGGGCCTAGGAACAATAACATCTCAAAAGCAAAGAACATACCTAATACTCAGATGTTGGTTTCTAAATGCCATCCAGCCACATCTCCTGGATAATAGTTAATTCAAAGGCTAGAGCATGGAAGGTACTAAATAAACATTGATCTTGTGTATGAGTGAAGAGCAAAAGCACTAATGAGGGCTTAGGGGTAGAGTGCTTGCCTAGCATCCATGAAGCCCTGGGTTCTGCAGTGCCACATAAAGAGAAAAAGCTGGAAGTGGCACTGTGGCTCAAGAGGTAAAGTGCTAGCCTTAAGCAAATAAGCTCAGGGACAGTGCCCAGGCCCTGAGTTCAAGCCCCAGGATTGGCAAAAAAATAAAATTAAAATAAAATAAAAGCACTAATAAAAGTCTGTTAGAAGGGGCTCCCACTGGCCAAGTCTGGAACCATTTACTCATCAAAACCATGACAGGAGTGGAATTACAACCCAATGCATTCAATAGGAATCCCTTAGCAAGTTCAAACATGAATAAATATGTAAATACATAAGCAAACTGTCAATGATGTGAGGAATGGGATATTTCCACAGCCTTATGTGTTTTCCCACACATCACTCAGTTACAAAGGGAGAGGAGAATTTTTACAGTAGAAAAACGGGCAAATTTGGCCATCTTCAAGTGATCAAAATTACCTACTACACTCCTAAGACAAACTGATGTCCCCAGCCACCTGGTGAGATGCAGTGGGAGGCACACAGTGTCACTTCACGACAGTCCTGCAAGACCCAAGTCAAATCATGATAAAACTTCAGACAAGACTAAGTGGAAGAACAATCGATAAAAAAGAAGTGGCATATAATCTTGAAAACAGTCAAAAAAATCTTGAAAAATTTTCAAGATTGAAGAAGACTGCAGAGCCAGAACCAGAGCAGGCAATCTTGACTTCTGGATAGGATCTTTTCACTATCAAAACTATATCATGAGCCAGGCATCGGTGGCTCACGCCTGTAATCCTAGCTACTCAGAAAGCTGAAATCTAAGGATCATCATTCAAAGCCAGCACAGGCAGGAATGTCCATGAGACTCTTATCTTTAATAAACTACCAGAGAACCAGAAGTGATACTGTGGCTCAAGTGGTAGAGCCCTCGCCTTGAGGAAAAGAGTTCAGGGACAGAGCCCAGGCCCACAGTTCAAGCCTGACAAGCAAGCAAAAAAACACACAGAACCCTATAATTTGAGCTGGGCTACTCAGAGACTGAGGTCTGAGGATCATAGTTCAAAGACAGCCTGGACAGGAAAGTCCTTACCACTCAAAAAACAGCCAGTATCACACTCATCTCCAAACCAGGCAAAGATCCAACAAATAAAGAGAACTACAAACCAATCTCTTTGATGAACACATATGCAAAGCTACTCAATAAAATTTAAGTCAAGTTTGTAAAGACCATAAGCCTTATAGACCATGATAATGACAATGCGCCTCATGAAGGTTAAAAAGTGTTTGTGACTTTAAGTATCTCTATCCCACAATACTGTGAATTTTATGAAATGTATGTAATCACTTAATCTCAATTAAAAATTAAAAACTTGAAAAAAAGGTGTTAAAGATGTTTGACAAGAAATGAACTCATTACCTTACTCATGTAACTATAACTCCTCTGTATAGCCTCTTTACAATAAAAATTTTAAAAAAGTGAAGGGACAGAGTTCACACTTTGAGTTCAAACCACAACACTGACAAACACACACAGAGAAACCTGGTGCACAAAAAAGCATAGATATGGTAGAATAGAAGTAGTGAGGGGCTAGGAATGTGGCTTTGGGGTAGAGTGCTTGCCTAGCTTGCATGAAGCTTTGGGTTCAACTCCTCAGTATCACATCAACAGTAAAAGCTGGAAGTGGCACTGTGGCTCAAGATGTAGAGTGCTAGCCTTAAGCAAAAGAAGCTCAGTGACATTGCTCAAGCCATGAGTTCAAGCCCCAGGAAGAAGAAGAAGAAGAAGAAGAAGAAGAAGAAGAAGAAGAAGAAGAAGAAGAAGAAGAAGAAGAAGAAGAAGGAGGAGGAGGAGGAGGAGGAGGAGGAGGAGGAGGAGGAGGAGGAGGAGGAGGAGGAGGAGGAGGAGGAGGAGGAGGAGGAGGAAGAGGAGCAGGAGGAAGGGGAGGAGGAGGAGGAGGAAGAGGAGGAGGAGGAAGAGGAGGAGGAAGAGGAGAAGGAGGAGGAGGAGGAGGAGGAGGAGGAGGAGGAGGAGGAGGAGGAGGAGGAGGAGGAGGAGGAGGAGGAGGAGGAGGAGGAGGAGGAGGAGGAGGAGGAGGAGGAGTGAGGTCAGGGCAGCGTTAGCACTCCACTCCTCACGCAGTACAGCAAATCATAGCAAAGCAGGCTGGTACCTTTACTTTTGAAAGCACTACTTTTGGGAAAGACCAAGGTAGCTTTCTACTAAAGCATAATAATCCTTTATGAATTCTATTTATTCTTTAATAAGCACATTAGAAATACTCACTATGCTGATTAACTTGCCCAAATACATACAAGTTCAAACTTTCTAGCTTCAATTAAAATTTTACTGAATGTATCTTCTAAAAACAAGATTGCTTTGGCTTTCATAGTCTTCATTCTTTTTCTTTTCACATTCATTAATCTGTAGAATATAGTAAGTTCAACATTAGCTAGCATTCAAATTTAATGTAAGAATTCTAGCCTTGATCTAAGTGTGTGGCTCATGTCTATAATCCTAGCTACTCAAGACACTGAGATCTGAGGATCATGATTCAAAGCCAGCCTGGGTAGGAAAGTCTTTGAGACTTTTTAATCTCCCATTAATGACCAAAAAGTCAGACATAAAGCTGTGGCTCAAGTGGTAGACTGCCTTGAGTGAAAAAGCTAGGGGACAGTCCCCAGATCCTTCGTTCAAGCACAACTATAAGCATGAGGAAAAAAAAAAGCATGATGCCAGTAGCTCACATTTTTCATCCTAGTTACTCAGGCAGCTGATATCTGGGGATCATGGTTCAAACCAAGCTAGCTAAGAAAGTCCAGGAGACTCTTATCTCCAATTAAGCACTCAAAAATCAGAAGTGGTGCTGTGGCTCAAGTGCTAGCATGCTAGCTATGAGAACATTGAAGCCAGCCCACTCTCCCTCCTCCTGATGTGCCCCTCCCACCTGCCCTGCCTGGGGGAGCCTCTTCATGGAGTTGGAAGCTCCTTCCCTTTACAGCATCTTGTAACCTTCCTGGCTGGTCCCCTCCCCCTCCCATCCTGGTGCCTCTGGCTTCAGCTAGATGGCCTATCCCCCAAAGTCTAATATGGATGTGATAACAAGGATACTTCTTCTTTTTTGGACAGGACTGGCATTTGAACTTAGGGCATTGAACTTAGTAGCCTACAAGTTGAACCATGTACCCAGTTCTCTTTTGCTTTAGTTATTTTTCAGAAAGATCTTATGGCTTGCCTGAACCATGATCCTTCTACTAATGCTTTTCTCATAGATGGGAGGTTTTTTTTGTTGATATAGGGTCTTGCTAGCTTTTTTAAAAAATTATTTTTATTTTTATTTTTCGGCAAGATTGACCTTGAATCATGATCCTCCTGATCGCCATCTACTACCATTGTATTGTAGGCATGAGCCACCACATGCACTTAGAAAAAAAAAAGTTTGGCTTTAAAACAAAATATTTTTATTGTAAAGATACTGTGCAGAGGGGATACAGTTACATTAGTAAGGTTGAATACATTTCCTATGGAACATTGTTACCACCTCCTTCGTTTTTCTCCCACCATCCCTTGCTACACCACCTCCTTCCTCCCTGCCCCTCCCCAAGTTGTAAAGCTCATTTTCAACATAGTGTCTTGTACATATTTATCCTTATTTCAGCATTTTGTTATTTCCCTTCCCCTCCCCAAATGAGAAAAATGTATATATAAGATGCAGGACACAGGAATCAAATACACTGAAAACAGGGGTTATACCGTGGGGGAAGAAGATACAAAAGAAACAAAAAAAAATCATGTAGTACATTATAAGTACATTAAAAACAACAACAAAGAAAAAACCATTTGTGTCCCTCTCTTGGGGTTCATTTCGCTCAGCATCATCTTATGTGGTCATATGTACATAGCTTTTGAACTTTTCTGCTTATCCTAGACATACACTACTTATTGCAAATAAGGGAAACCATGGGACCTATGTTTCTTTAGGCCTGGCTTACTTCACTTAATATAATTCTTTCTAAGTCTTCCATTTCCTAACAGATAGGGCAGTGTCATTCTTTCTGATGGAGGCATATAATTCCATTGTATATTTATACCACCACAGTTTCTTGATCCATTCATCTACTGAGGGGCATCTGGGTTGGTTCCATATCTTAGCTATAGTGGATAATGCTGTGATGAACAGAGTTGTGCTAGCAGCTTTAGTATGGCCTTGTTTGTTCTTTTGGATAAATGCTTAAAAGTGGGATTGTTGGGCCATAGAGGAGCTCTATATGGAGTCTTTTGAGGAACCTCCATACTGCTTTCCAAAGTGGTTGAACAAGTTTACACTCTCACCACCAATGCAGTAGGGCTCCCTTCTGGCCACATCCCCTCCAGCATCTGTTGTTATTAGATTTCTTGATTATACCCATTCTAACTGGGGTGAGGTGGAATCTCAATGTTGTAATGATTTACATTTCTTTTATAGCTAGAGAAGTTGAGCATTTCTTCATGTGTCTATTGGCCATTTTAGTTCCTCTTCAGAGAAATTTTTAGTCTTATAAGTTTTCCTCATGTCTGGAGAAGTGTGGGTTTTTGCACTGTTTTGTGTACGTGATTTTTGGTTTTATTTATTTATTTATTTTTGGTCAGTCCTGGGGCTTAAACTCTGGGCCTGGGTGCTGTCCTTGAGCCCTTTAGCTCAAAGCTAGTACTCTACCACTTGAGCCACAGTACCACTTCTGGCTTTTTCTGAGTAGTGTATTGGAGGTAAGAGTTTCACAGACTTTCCTGCCCAGGCTGGTTTTGAACTGCAATCCAAAGACCTCAGCCCCC
>NW_027203851.1:0-52014 GCF_024711535.1 Dipodomys merriami
CAGCATTTTCTGTGTATGCAGGACCTAGGAATCAAATCTGGGGTTTCCTGCATTCTAGGCAAACCCTCTACCTCTAAGACAGAATCCCAGCCCTGCATAGCTGTTCTGTGACCCATTGGGCCTGTCTCCAGACAGTCTTGCACATCTGTACTGAGCTTCTCACCAACATCCCTGGCTGGAAATGAACATGCTCTGCTATGTTGTCCATCATCTGTGGCATCTTTGCTCTCTGTGCTTTCTGTCAGATCCTCCTTGTTAAGCAAGACCTCCTTTTCAAGTGTTACCTCTAAGAAGCCCGTTCTGATCACCTTGGCAGAGCTGGAGCCTCTCTGCTCTGCAGGCTTCTGGCCTTATCAAGCTCTGCTTTCTGTCCAGTGTGGGTTGAGAGCGCACGAAGGGGAAGGCCTGGCTTCCACCACCGGATTTCTGAAGGCTCTGATACACCACCCAGGGACAGGTGTTGTATCACACTCCGAGAGAGGGTGCTCGAGGCCTGGGCAGTCTGTGGGCAGCAAGATGGGATCATTTCTTTGTGTGGGCTTGAACTCAGGATCTGGGAGCTGTCTCTCTGAGTTTATGTGCTCAAGGCTGGTATTCTACCACTTGAGCCACAGCTCTACTTCAGGCTTTTTTGTGGTTCCATGGAGAGTAGATTCTCACAGGCTTTCCAGCTTATGACTGGCTTCAAACCGTGATCCTCAGATCTTCAGCCTCCCGAGTAGCAAGCATGACAGGTGTTAGCCTGGGCCCCAAGTGAAGGGTACCAAAGGCTTTTTGTTTTGCTTCCATTTTTCTCCTGTCAACTAGCATGCCCTAGTTAAAATAATCATTTCCATGGGATCAAGATCCTCTCCTAGGTCAGTTAATCCAAGGAGATAAAGTGTCTTTGGAAAAGGCTAGTCTGAGTTGGCCTAGTGGTGTTTTGGGGGAAGTGTGGGTGGGTGTGGGCATGGATGTGTGGGTATGTGTCCAGGATACCTACTCCCATCTCTCTGGTGCCTAATCCTCTCAGCAGGGAGTGCATCCAGAAGGAAGGCGGGTGGGGGAGGGTACCTGAGGTCACATCCAGGGGGATGATCCGAATTATGTCCTGCAACTGAATCCTGGACAGATAATGGAGGGAAAGAGAAGTTTTGGGGAACATCAAGGGAAGCCCCTTACCTTTGGCTAAAAGTACCAGCGAGAAGACTGAATCCTAATTCTTGGTAGACATAAAAGGTGTACACTGTTCATTTATTTTATTATTATTGTGTGAGTCCTAGGGCTTGGATTCAGGTCCTGGGTGTTATCCCTGAGCTTCTTTTGTTCAAGGCTGAGGCTTTACCACTTGAGCCACAGCACCAAATCTGGCTTTTTTGTCTGTGGGTTTGGGGGGAGTTGGTTTATGGGCGATAAGAATCTCAGAGACTCTCCTGCCGGGGCTGGATCTGAGTCATGACCATCAGACAGCAGCTTCCCAAAATAGCCAGGATGATGGGTGGGAGCCACAAGCTCCTGGCTGTCACCATCCATTTATAATCCCTTAGTCCCATGTCTGAGCCACCCACACTGAGCCCCCTTGTTGGGAGTGGGAAGCAGACATGAGTGGGTTTGATACTTCAACAGCCTACCTATCTTTGAGCATTGTTCCGTGTCAGTCTGATGGTGCCTTCCTCCTTATCCACAGCAATGACTTGGCTTTGTTACAAGAACAAATGTCTCCCAGGAGGTGTTAGGTCTGGGGTCTTTCCTCTGCATCCCACCCCCTAATTGAAACGACAAACCCCAGCAAAGGGTAGTAGACACAGAGTAGTTTCAGTGCCTTATAGCCAGGGTCTGGCCAGATAGGTGAGAGTGAAAGCCAGAGGCCCGGGATCGTACTGGGCAGGGGGACAATGTGACGCCTCTTCATCCACTTTCCTTCAAGGGTCTAGCAGAGGGATGTGGGGAAGGACTCATGGGATGAACAATGAATAACCATCACAGTCTAGCTGGGGCACAGAGGGGCTTACCTTATGAAGCTGGTTTAAAAGGCTGAACAACACAGCTCCTGACCCACAGCCCACATCCAGAATGAGAGGGCCACCTTGGGTTCCAGGCAGATGGGGATGCTGGGCCATCTCCTCCAGCACCCATTCAACCAGTTCCTGTGTGTGTGAGAGAGAGAGACAGAGAGAGAAAGAAGGCCAGAATTACACTTAAGCTGGGTGCTGGTGGCTCAGGCTTATAATCCTAACTACACAGGAGGCTGAGATGTGAAGATCATGGATGATAGTTAGCCCGGCTGGAACATCTGTGAGATTCTTATCCTTAAAGAACCGCCAGAAAACCAGAAGTGATGCTGTGGTTCATGTGGTAGAGTGCTAGCCTTGATCTGAGGAGCTCGGGGACAGTGCCCAGGCCCAAAGCTCAAGCCCCATGACTGACAAGCAGTGGATTTCCTACCATAAGAAGTGGACTGCATAGCATCCACTGTCCTAGGGAGTATGGCAGAGAAGTCAGGCCAGGCTTCCCCTTGAGCTGGGGGTCACGAGTAGGTCACCCAGATTCTCCAAGCCTCATTTTCCCCAGCTGCAAAACTGAATAGAGTGAAGGATCCCCTTCCTCATGGGGATATGGTAATGATGAAAGACAGCGATGTTTTGTTTCATAATCCCACACCTGTTGCATGATTAATAACAAACCCTATTTGCCACGCCACCTCCTGCTGAGTCTGCATGAGACATCATGCCAGGCAAAGCATAAGCTTCATGGAAACATGCCTGCAGGAAGGTGGTGTTGGTTCAAGGATTCTTATACACTTGGCTGCACCTTTATTGCCTCTACTTTTATTCTTACTATATTCTTGGTTGTACATTTGTTGCCTTTATTCTCATTTTGGCTATTTTTCTATTGATCCACGAACAGAGCATGTTGTTTTTTTCTTCTCTAAATAATGAAGACTAGCACCAAAGATTAGATGTAGATAGTGTCCAAATCAATATATCATCTGATGTGACGCTGCCTCCAGAAACTCCTGCCACTTCACAAGCAGTTTTGCTGTTCACTCAGTAAATATATAAATTTAAAATTTCCAGATATGTTACAACAAGCAGAATTAATGAATTAAACTAAACCAGAAGGAGTTATCCCAAAAGCACAGAGAATTATAGAAAAAGGGACCCCTGATAATAAAAGGAATAGATTCTTCCAACAGTTTTGACTAAGTTTAGTCCAGCTTAAGTTATAGGGAATAGATGGTGGTTTCCCACAAAATATAAAGTTAGTGACATCATATTTCCTGGCAATGAACCATTGCCTTATAAAGGAATTTATAAAGATGAAAATAGATGGATTAATATAAAAGGAAAAAGAGTATCTTGGTACTCATTAGATTTTATGCAAAGATTATGCAGCTCTAGACCATTATAGTGTTTGTTATGAAAATAACAACAAGATGGTTTAAAATGATGCTTAGAAATTTATGTGAACAAATATTGGGATTAAAATCATAGGAAACCAGAGATTGGAGGAAGATGTGGAAGAGAAGCTGGAGGCTAAACAAACTTTAGCATAGAAAGCCGTTTTAGTGTTCCAGTGAACATCCTAGGCCAGAGAATTACACCAAGTGTGCCATCACAGTACAGAGAGTTTGGTCAGAGAGGGAAAATCCAGGGAAAGGGACAGATCTGTGAACGTGCCAGCAGCTGTGGCAGCCTGGCAGCGGTGGAGGCGGCAGCCATAGCTTCCATACCTGCAACACAGAGAGTCGATGACAAAGGCACCAGATGCAACGGGTGAGCGGATTCTACTTAACATCAGCATGAATTGACAAGGAGCAGATATCTGGTCTGCAGATCGCAGACCAGAGATGACCCAGGAACCAAGACTCTGGTGGCTTGTGTAGAAGCCTGATATCCTCACTCCTTCTCAGAGAGCAGAGGAGGGAAGGCACCCATCCTCCACCCCACTACTGGAGATTTCCATCTTCAATACTGAGAAAGGCCTCCATGAGCTGCCAGCTCCAACTCAGGCCTTGGGAGAAAACACGACCATCATTTAGCAGGTCACAGGAACCTGCCCAGACCTGCCCAGAAATTACTACCAAAAATATTTATTTTAAATCTTAATTCCAATTTAGCCAGTTCTACAAATTCCTACATAAGATGAACTTTGCTATTTCTCCAGGCTTAACATTTTGTAATCCTTCATCATTTGTTTGGAATCCAACAGAATGATACTTACTTTTTCAAAATTTTGGTTGGGAATCATGAGCCATTTTGCATCTAGTAATGTTCTGTAATGAAGAGAGCATTTAAAACACAACTGAGGAATATATATGAGCTGCAATTCATTAGGAAACTTGAGGTTTCAAAATATAATGACAAAATTAGTTCAAACTTCCAAGTCTGTATTATGTTCTTGTTTGGCTTGTTTTATTGAGACAAAATTATACTATCTGGTACAGGGAAGGTATCACTATGTAATTCTACTCTCTAATCACCTGTCTTAGTCTGAGTGCTAGAATTCCAGGCTTTTATCACATTACCCAGCTAGAGTTAGTTGGTTTATTTAATCTAGAAACAGACTATCAATTCTGAACTTCTCCGATTATCTTATCCACTAGACTGGCTGCTCAGAATGTTTAAGTACAATTTTCAAAGATGTTCTAACATTTACTTTTTGGTGTCTGCCCGTGGGGCCTGAACTCTGGGCCTGGGTGCTGTCCCTCAGCTCTTCAGCTCAAGGCTAGCGCTCAACCACTCGAGCCACAGTGCCTCTTCTGGCCTTATATCTTTTTGCTTATGTGTGGCTGAGGAATCGAACTCAGGGCCTCATGCGTGCAAGGCAAGTGCTCGACCACTGAGCAACCTTCCCAGGCCCTGTTCTAACATTTGACACAGGATATGAACATTTTCAGATGCACCTGCTGTGGTCTCTGATTCATTCCTCCATGGATGGACCTGATTACTTTAATAATGATTATTTGACTTTCTTATTATCTCTGGGCACTACCTATGTAATATTCTCAAGCTTTATTGGGGAAAGTTCACTTTCTTTTTTATGTTTAGTTGTTTTTTTTAATAGTGAAAATACCATAGAGAAGGGTTACAATAACATGGGCAAGGTAATGAGTACATTTCTTATCAGGCATTATTGCCTCATACTTGAGGACTTTCTGATGTTAAAAA
This sequence comes from Dipodomys merriami, assembly GCF_024711535.1. NCBI lineage: Eukaryota > Metazoa > Chordata > Mammalia > Rodentia > Heteromyidae > Dipodomys > Dipodomys merriami. Next base: position 5,151 of record NW_027203851.1, read on the forward strand.
TTATCATTTCTTCTAGTCTTACTCAGGACATATTTTCTATCATTTTCTAACTTTTCTACACATTCTGAAGATTGTTTCATGTATGTGTTTGCACATATCAGTGTCTCTGTTTGTATGTGCATGTTTGTATGTATGTTTGCAAAAACCTCAAGCTCTTATCCAGCATTCTGGCTTATAACTGGTATTCCATCACTTATGCCCTTCTTCCAATGCAGCTTTTGGCTGGTTAATTATAGGTAGTGTCTCAAAGACTGTTCTTCCCACCCTGAATGCAAACTGAACTTCCCAAACATTTTTACATTCTTAGGTTTTATTTTTACAGGAGTATCAACTTTTAAACTAGAAACATTTTTATGAGTGGAAAGTCTAAACTGTAGCCCAGATTTTTAACACAAGAATTCATATAAAGTTAGATGAACATACACATTACATGTCCTGAATGTACGCTATTAGAAATGTGATCTTAAGCCGGGTGCCAGTGACTCATGCCTATAATCCTAGCTACTCAGGAGGCTGAGATTTGAGGATTTCAATTCAAATCCAGCCCGAGTAGGAAAGTTTCCAAGGCAATTATCTCCAATTAACCACCAGAAAATTGGAAGTGGCATTGTGGGTCATATGGTAGACTGCTAGCCTTGTGCTGAACAGCAGAGGGACAGTGCCCAGGCCCAGACTTCAAGCCCCACTACTATAAAAAAAAGAGCAAAAAAGGAAAGAAAAAGAAATGTGATCTTAGCCACCAGTTAATTGCTAGTATAATTCCTGCTCTCTCAACATGGCATTTTTTCCAGTTAAGTTCATGCTCTTATATTCGACTTGCTTTGAAACCAGAATTATTCTTCCATTCTTCTTTTTTACAAATTTTCATGATTTAGAGCTAGTAGGTAAAAGAGAGAGACCTCATCCTTCATGTTCTACTTAGTAATAATGTCTATATCACTCCCATAGATCTACATACTGGCTTTGGCTTTATTGTTTCAAAGTTGTCTTTTTGCAGAGTCTTCTATAGTGTATTGAACCATTATACTTAAACACAGAGCTTCTCTGTCTCCTATTATTCCTATTGTTTCTCCTACTGTTAACTTATGTACACTTAGAAAATAATACACAACACACACACACTAACACAAAAAATGTTTCTGAGAACCTGTTCCCACTTAAATTGGTCTTAGTTTACAGAGCATTTATTCAATTTGAACATAATGTGCTCCAGGAAAATGGTTTTTTCATGCTTTTTATTGTAAAAATAGTGAACAGAGGGGTTAGAGTAACATAAGTAAGTTAATGAGTACATTCTTTTGCTTTTCCTCTGCCATCCCTTTTCTCCTCACTGTCCCAAATACCCCCCTCCCCTCCCCAAGTTGTAAAGTTCGTTTTCTACATAGTGTCTTGTTCATCTCATTGTTACAATGGGTCATACTGTATCCTTGTTTCAGCATTTTGTTATTTCCTTTCCCCTCCCCATATTAGAAAAATATATATGCAAGATGCAGGTCACCGACATCAAATAGAGTGAAAACAGGGGTTATACCATGGAGGAAGAAAATAGAAGAGAAACAAAAAAATCACATAATACATATTAGATAGATTAAAAACAATAGCAAGAACGATAAAAACAAGTTGTGTCCCTATTTTGGGGCTCATTTCACTTAACAGTCTTATATGGCCATATGTACATGGATAATGTTTTATAAGCCATGTGAATTCCATATTTTCTTGTTACTAAGTGGTCTCGGAAACACGTGTTACCTCATGTCCAAAATATACTTGAGATATTCAGTGAAGCCAGAAAAAATTCATTTTACCTGGAGCAGCACTATAGATTGTTATTAGAAGTAAGTGGAAGGAACTGTTACTGCAAGTGGAAACTGATTCCAAGAGAGGAATTGAACATAGAGAAATGATAAACTTCAAGTTAATTTTTGTTGTCCTTTTTACTGTAGAAGGAAAGAATTCAGGCTTGAAAGAAACGCTGTCCCTGACTTGTTGGAGTGTGTTCTTTACTCATATAAAACTTTTCTGTAAACTTGTAGTTGAGAGTATTACAAAAGGAAACAATATTCCACTTGAAGGCTAGCATAGAAAAATGGAACTAATTTTGTTACAACGAGATGTACAAGACTTTATGTCGAAAAACGAACTTTACCACATTAGTCGGGGGGCTGGGGTTGGGGAAGAAAGAGGAAGGTATAGGAAGGGGAAAACAAAGGAGAGGGCAACAATGCTTGATAAGAAATGTACCAATGCAATGGCCATGTAATTGTACAGTATTTTCACAATAACAAAATCGAAAAAGGTGAAAAACACAACAAACAAACAAAAAACTGTTCTACTGCAAAGAAACAAAGAAATGGAAGTTTTAAAGTGTCTTATGCATGGATATTTCCCTCCTGAGATGATTCTTTTGTTGCAGAAGTCAGTTATCCATTCCTTTCGTCTGGTCCTGAGTTCTCCATAGCAATAAGGATTCCAAAAAGCAGGATCCATTGAGTATGTTCAGCAAAAGGATCCTCTTTTCAAACCAGTGCTTTAAGGATGATCCCAAAGAAGTACGTGGGGTTTTTTGTTTCCTTGTTTGCTTATTTAGTTTTTGCTGGTTCTGGGAATTGAACTCAGAGGCTGGACCCTGTCCCTGAACAGTTGTCTTTCCCGCCCACCTGCCCCAACGGTAGTACTCCACTGCTTGAGCCAAAATTCCACTTCTGGCTTTTTTGGTATTTAATTACAGGTAAGAGTTTGACTCATGCCAAACTTCTGCCTTTTTTGCCCTTAATCAGGGGTACGATTCTCAGGGACTTTATTTTTTTAACTACGTTCAAACAGCAATACTCAAATCACAGCCTCCCAAGTAGCTTGTATGAGATACATGAGCCCCCTACTCCCAACTTCTATTCACTACTTGCATATGAGTGTTCACAGACCAAATTATTTTACACTTTTATTGATTTCTACTACATCAAGCTTTCCTTTCTTATAATTTTAATGCCAAATTTAAGAATTCTTCATCTCCAAAATTGTCAAGACATCTTTCTTTGCTTTACATTTACATCACCCTTTTTGTTTTATATGCAGCTTTTTAATCCTGCTTGAAGTTAACATTTGAATAAAATGTTTAATTCAGTGTTCACTTTTTAATTTTCCCAAATACTCTCTACCCTATCACCACTTACTAAAGAGAATGTCACTCCACAAATGTTTGGTTTTACCCCTTATTAAATATCCTTTGATAATATTTATATTGATCTAATCTGGTGCCCTACAGACCCATTGAGCTGTATAATCTTTCCTATACAAATATAACAATTTACCCTAACAGTTTTAATATTGGATAGAGAAATATATTTCAGTTTATTTTCCTTTGTCAGTCAGTCAAATATAGCTGGTCAGGTGTTTTTAGAAATTGTCATAAACTTATAAATAAAACTGTGAACCTGGGCACTGTTGGCTAATGCTTGTAATCCTAGCTGCATAAGAGGCTGAGATCTGAAGATTGCGGTTCAAAGCCAGCTGAAACAAGAATCTCCCTGAGACTCTTATGTCAAATTAACCATGAGAAAACCAGAAATGACACAGTTGCTCAATGAATAGAGAACTCACTTTAAGCTGAAGAGCTGAGGTACAGTGCCCAGTTACACATTTCAAGCCCAATGAATGACCAAAGACAAAAGGGAGTTGGCAATTTATATCTTTGTTCAATTGTATCCTCTAATCCACAAAAACTGTATGTCTCCATTTATTTAGATTTTTGCTTTTATATTCAGCATTGTATAATTTTCAATGATGGTGGGTGAACAACTCTTTAATACATTTTCACATGTGTAAAGATAGCATAAAGAAGTTCACAGAAAACAGTTGAAAATTAAGGGGCAATGGGAATGGAGAAAGACAGAAACAAATTAATCAGGCCTTTGATCAATATGTGAGTGTGTAAAATATTTCAATAAGATTTCATTTTACAAATAATATACACCAATTAATAAATATCTTCCAAAGCATTGGTATTCAAGTATGACATAAAAGATAAATACAGATTCTGTGGTGAAATGAAAGATAGATGAGAAAATACATACTTATAGTAATTGTGTAAATAAACTAAGAAATTTTGTCAACATTCTGAGGGCTCATGCCTCATAGGACTAGAAGGCTCTTGGTATCTAATATAGTACTAAAATGTTATACTTGAGCCTATCTTTAATACTGCTTAATAGTATTGTTTTTTGAGTCAGTATTGTTTTGTTGTTGTTGTTCGTGGTGGTGGTGGTGGTGTTGGTTCTGCTCCTGGTCCTGGTCCTTGCACTCTGGGCTTGGGTGCTTTCCCTCATCTCTTCATCTCAAGGCTAGAGCTCTACAACTTGAGCCAAAGCTCCACTTCTTGTATTCTTATGGTTTATTGGAGATGAGTCTCATGGACTTTTCCTTCCCAGGCTGGCTTTGAACTGCTTTCCTCAGATCTCAGTTTCCTGAGTAGTTAGGAATATAGGTGTGAGCCAATGGCACTGGTCTTGAGAGTATTCTTAGTACAAGGTAAACGTACAAGTGGTTTGGAATAAAGCTGTAGAATACTGCCTTTTTGGAGTCAGAAGACAGCTGTCAGGTACCTTATGAGTAGATTGATTTATCAAAAATTGAACATATAAATCCACATGGAATGCTACAAAACATTTTTGCGAAGTTCCAAAGATGATAAGGACATGAACTGCAATAATTACCTTGGTAATAAAGGATATGTTTGAGCGTTCTGTCCTTGTTGTTACTGTTGAAAATGTACAATGTCATTTTATTCATTTTGTTGTTGTTTCCTTTGTATATAATTTCCTCTATGGCATATCCCCTGTTGTCATTGTACTCGATTATGATACTCTGCATCTTGTATATACATGTCTAATCTGGGGAGGGGAAGGGGAATTACAAAACACTGAAACAAGGACACAGGATGACCCATTGCAACAAAGATACCCACAAGACAGTATATTGGAAACGAACTTTACCACTTCATGCTGTGAGGGGTGGGGAAATAGGAATGTGGGAGCTGGGGGTGGGTGGGAAGGGATAGTGGGACAACAAAAAGGAAGGGAAGCGGTAAAAATGATCAACAAGCAATTACTCATTGCTTTACTCATGTAACTGTAATCCCTCTGTACAATATCTTAACCATAAAATAAAGTAAAAGCAATAAAGGACATGTTTGTCAAATAAAGTAAAATGATAACTTACAGACAAATGAAAATAATAATATACGTATATGTCTACATACATGAATGTTCACATCTGTATATTCACATATGTGTATAAATATATATAGATATTTGTATATATAAACATATAAGTATGAATATATGCATGTGTACACATAGCGTGTATACATATACATTTATTTAAAGAGAATAGAATCAGAAATATAGTAAGAGCATATTAATGCCAACGAAAAACTTTAACCATCCTGAATAAGTTATCAAAAAATCCAAATACGTATCTCTATTCTAATATACAACCAAAGAACATATTGAAAGGTCATAACATAACTAGACATTGCATACATATAGTGATTAGTGGAAGTAGAAACAATAAGAGAGCACTGCACAACCACTATGTAGAAATTGGAATCCTTATGCATTGGTTCTTGGCACTTAAAGTGATATAGTCAGTTTGTTAAACATAGTGGCAATCTTTTAGATATTACACATAAAGTTGCCACTATGTTACAACATTTTGAATCATAACTTTATATACAAAATATATTTCAACATATGTCGCATGAGACACATGTACAGGAATACACGTGGCAAAACCTTTTACAATAACATATAATAACGTATTGACATGCCCATTGAGGGCATTACACAAGTATGCACATGCATACAAAACAATACCACTAAGTCTACATTAAGCCACATTCCCAGCCCAATATACTGTATCTTGATGATCATTATCTCTCATCCCTCTCAATCCTATTTCATCCCTCAATTTACATAATTTTCTAGAATATTCACTGATTCAAAATGTCATATATAGTCACTCAGAGGATATATCTAATCATATTTTATCGATAGTCTTATTCATCATCATACTAAACCTATGCCTTTCAGAATTCTGTGATATTAAATTCTAAATTATCACTCAGATTAACACACTACTAATCTAAAATTTTTCCTAAGGTTAAAGAAAATGCAATCTGTAATTCTTCAATAAAGTACAACAATTCTTAGAAAGTTAAAGAGTTGGACTATGAACATCTCCTTCAGTTCTAGAACATTTTATCATCACTACCCTCTCAAAGTACTCTAATATTTATTAGTAGTCATTTCCTGTCATAATTTCAACCTACCCTCCACTTGAGAAGCAATTATTTCATATTCTACCTATACAGATGGGCCAATTTAAAAACCTAATATAATTAGATAATGTAGTCTATTTTACACATTTCTCCCATGTAATATTAGTGTTTCCAAAGTAAGTTCATGTAAACAACAACAGCAAAAAGAAGATTGACTCTTTAAGCAGTTTTAAAGATAGGCTCATGTCTAACATTTAAGTATTATCTTAGATACCAACAGACTTCTAATCCAGTGATCCATGAGCCCTCAGAATATTGACCAAATTTCTTAATTTACACAATTACTATGTTTTCTCATCTCTCTTTCTTTCATTTCAACGCAAAATCTGTTTATATCATTTATGTCATACTTGTATACTAATGACTTTGGAAAGATATTTATTAGTTGGTGTATATTATTTGTAAGAAGTAATCTTACTGAAATAATTTACACTCACATATTGATCAAGGGCCTTATTAACCTTTTCTGTCTTTCTGCATTACCATTGCTCCTTAATTTTCAACTCTTTTCTGAGAATATCTTTGTCTAGCTTCATACATCGTCAAAATGTATTTCAGTGTTATTCACCCACTGTCATTGACAATTATACAATGCTGACTATAAAAGCAAAAATCTAAATGAATGGAGACATATAGTTTTTGTGGATTGGAGGATATGATTGAACAAAGATATTAATTTTCCCCCACAGCGCTATTTTTGGTCATTCATGGGGCTTGAAATCTGGTCTGGGCACTGTCCCTCACCTCTTCAGCTCAAAGTGAGTTCTCTACCCATTGAGCAACTGTGTCACTTCTGGTTTTCTGGTGGTTAATTGGAGATCAGATTCACACAAACATTCCCGTTCCAGCTGGATTTGAACAGTAATCTTCAGATCTCAGCCTCCCATGCAACTAGGATTATAAGTGTGAGCCACCAGTACCCAGTTTCACAGTTTTATTTATAATGTTATGACAATTTCTGAAAACACTTGACAAGCACTCTTTGACTCATTGACAAAAAAAATAAACTGGAATATATTTCTCTGTACAATATTAACTCTGTTAATGTAAAATGGTTATACAAATTGTAGAGGAAAGATTATACAACTCAATGGGTTTATAGGGCACCAGATTAGAGCCACATACATACTATCAAGGCATATTTAATGAGTGTAAAACCATTTTGTCAGGTTCCTAGAATATAAAATATGCAACCACCCACAGTATAGCACAGGATTTGATCTCTTCAGGCATTGTCTCATAGAAATAAAATGTAACGTTCACCCAAAGGCCAAAGCACAGAGGTTTATAGCAGCATTATTTCCTCTAGTCAAAGAAACGGAAATCAATTCAAGCATTTTTCAGGTGAATGGGAAACAAATTGTGCTAAATTTTATAATGACAGAACCAAAAAGCAACTCGAGTGAACACAATACAATATTAAGGCATCCAATACCTGGGAATAATCTACCATAGATTAGAAGGCAATCCTAAATGCTTATTTATTGCATGATCTAGAAATCAGAGGAAAAAAATGTGTTGGTTGCCAAGATACAACAGGTTTGGGATGGGACAAAGAAAAGTAGTGTGTTTAATTATAAAAGTGAATCATGAGACAGACTTATTTTTGGTAAGAAATGTATCTGTAAATATCGTATATTCATATAGCGTTGATAAAACTATATAGGACTTAATATTTGCACAAAATAATTTAAATAACTGAAGTCTGAATAAGGTACAAAGTATTCGTGTACTACTTGTGATGTCATACTAGAAATATATAAATAAACTAGAATAATATTCAAGGGATTTCTCTGTGTTCTTTTATTAGAGGATTTTTATTGTGAAAATACTGTACAGAGGAGTTACAATTACATGCACAAGAGGATGAGTACATTTCTTATTAAGCATTTTAGCCTCCTCCTTTGTTTCCCCTTCCCATCCCATCCTCACCCTCCCCCCCAACCAACCCTGCTCCACGCCACCACACTTGTAAAGTTCTTTTTCGACATAACGACATGTATGTCTCATTGTATCAATGGGTCCACCTGTATCCCTATTTAAGCGATTTGTTTTTTCCCTTCTCCTGTACAAATTATAACAATATCAAATACAATGAAAGCATGGGTTATACCATGGGGGAGGGACATACAAAGTAACAAAGAAATAATCTTATAAATGTGTTAGAAACACTTGGGTGAAAGAAAGAAAAAAGCATTTGAATCCTTATCTTAGGTTTCATTTCCCTAACATCAACTTATCTGACCTTTTCTGCTTGACAGACATGTATTAGTTATGGAAAATAAGGGAAAACATGAGACCTATGTTTCTTTGGGACTGACTTACTTCACTTAATATAATTTTTTCCAAGTCTTTCCATTTCCTAACAAATGGGGAAATGTCATTCTTTCTGATGGAGGCATAGAATTCCATTGTGTATATATACCACATTTTCTTGATCCATTCATCTACTGAGGGGCATCTGGGTTGGTTTCATATCTTAGCTATGGTAAATAAGGCTTCAATAAATATAGTTGTGCTGGTAGCTTTAGTGTGGTATTGTTTGTGAACATTTGGGTAAATGCCCAAAAGTGGGATTGCTGGGTCCTAGAGGAGCTCTATGTGAAGTCTTTCGAGGAACCTCCATACTACTTTCCAAAGTGGTTGGAAAAATTTACACTCCCACCAGCAATGAAGTAAGGTTCCCTTCTGTCCACATCCCCTGCAGCATCTGTTTTTATTAGAGTTCTTGATTATAGCCATTCTAACTGAGATGAGGTGGTATCCGAATGTTGTATTGATTTACATTACTTTTATGGCTAGAGAGGTTGAGCATTTCTTCATTTGTCTATGGCCATCCTTCTTTCCTCTTCAGATAAGTTTCTTTTTACGTCTTTAGCCCACTTATTTATTGGGCAGTTGTTACTTTGAAGATTTGTTGTTGGGGGACTTAATTTTTTGAGTTACAAGTATATTTTAGATATGAGACCCTTGTCCGTTATATGGCTAATGAAGTACTTCTCCCAATCCGTAGGCTTTCTGTTGATCTTGCTAGCTATGTCCTTTGCCATGCAGAAGCTCTACAATTTCATGCAATCCCATTTGTCCAACCTTTCTTTGATTTGTTGTGTTTCTGGGTCTTTATTAAGAAAATTTCAGCCTGTGCAAAGGAGACCTAGGATTTCTCCTATTCCATCCTGTAATGTTTTCAGAGTGTCTGCTTTGATTCCAGGTCTTTGATCCATTTGGAGTTGATTCTGGTGCAGGGTGAGACATAAGGATCTAGCATTAGTTTTCTGCAAGTAGTTAACCAATTTTGCCAGCACCATGTACTGAAGAGGCTGTCTTTCTTCCATTCTATTTTTTTAGCTCCCTTATGGAGGATTATATGGCTATAGGTCTATAGGTTCATTTCTGGGTTTTCAATTCTATTCAATAGGTCCTGAGGTCTGTTCTTGTGCCAGTACCAAGCTGTTTTGTTTACTATGGCTTTATAGTAGAGTTTGAAATTTAGTATTGGTATTCTTCCAGCACTGTTCTTTCTGCTGAGGATTGTATTTTTTCTCAGTGTTCTTCTTATAACATCATAAAGATCCATACTAACCTCGATTGAATTTAATAATATCTAGAAAACAGAAGTCAATATTGAATGTTTACATTGAAAAATTGTCTGAGTCCAACCTGAGATGAAATATGCCTTCCTAATTAGAAGACAGAATTTTGTAAGACTGATATCCAGGGCCAGATCTGATAATAAATTAGTGAGAGAAAACAAAAACCAAGAAAGCTTGAAATAGTGTAATTTTCCTGTTATCTCACGTTTGTGGAAGCCATAGTTAAGAGACTATTGCTCAAGGGAGGCTTGGCCAAAAGTAAGACCACATCTGAAAAATTATCTAAAGTGTCAGAGCTTTAACTTCATGCACCAGTAGTGCCAAAGGAAAAAAGAAAAGAAGAAAGCAGGAAAGGAAAGGCAAGGATAGAAAAGGAAAACCATTTATTCTTCATTCTTATATTTTCATGTCATTGGATACAAGAATTGAGAGTATTTTTTTCTTACTGGTAGGATTCAGGACTCTCTAATATGAAAGTATTTATTTCAAAGAATTATTTTATTATGTCTATTAATTAACTGATTATTTGGCCTTCTTGAAGATTGAATTGATGTCTTTGTATATATTAGTCTACTCCTACAACTGAGCTATACACCAACTCTCTTGTATAGTTTTGGAATTTGTTTATGAATTCTTCAATAGACATCTACTCTAATTTTCATCTTATCTTTTCTCTCTTACATTTTCCCCTATGTATTGTAGTTTATGTGTTGAAAACCTTTCTCAATTTTATCTTCTGAAATTAAAATTTTGCTTTTGAAATTACAGGGATGTCGGTTAATTTTATGACATCTATTAAAATAATATACAGATATATGTATTTCACATGTTTTATTGATTCTTAGAGTTCATTACAATAATCATCACTTTATATGGTCATATGCACAGAGTTATTGAGCCATTTTGATTCTCTCCTAAGAATAGCTTCCCTTGTTCTTGCCATGTGAATGCTTACAGTGCTGTTAGTTAATCATGTCCAAATGTAATTATTTGTCCTTTACTATCTATTGGATAATTTGTAGATTTATGGACATTACAAATGAGGAAAACCATGCAGAATATATTTATTTGGATCTAGCTAATTTACTGTCTTTCCATTTCCTCCGGAATGGTGTAATGCCATTCTTTCCAATGAAAGCACAGAATTCCATCAATGCAACAGAATTGAAGGCTCAGAAATGAAGCCAGTCCTATAGGAACATAATCTTTGATAAGAAAGCCAGATTCACAGGAGGGTAGAAAAACAGCCTCTTCAAAAAAGTGTGCCTGTAGAATTGCCTGTACACAGAAAAATGAATTTAGATCCTTATATATCCCCCTGCACCAGAATCGATTCCAAATGGATCGAAGACCTCAATGTAAGCCCAGATACTTGAGAATGTTACAGGAAGAGTTAGGGGAAACACGAGGGCTCCTTGGCACAGGTCAAAACTTCAAAAGTAAGTCTGGATAAATGGGATTACATGAAACCAAATCAATCACTTGTCCGACTGAAAAGCCATGGAGAAAAAAGAGGTAGTGTAACACAGATTTATTAGGGAGCAAACCTGTAGATAAGAGCCTCAGCCAATGCTAAATCCTTACTCCCTTTTCTAACTAGGTTATTTATTGTGGATTTCCATGAATATAAGAGTTTTCTGGTGGGGATTAGAAAGAAAACAACTAATGCTAAGACAGAGATAGCATGTGAAATGTGTTGTAGCAGGAGAAAGGAGGGATTAAGGCAGGGGGCTCTAGTTCAAAGCCTTGGCTTGGTGCAGTTAGTAAGGTTTAGATGCATAAGGGAATGAGGGTAAAGCAGGAGTGATGATAAACAAAAGCACTGGTCTGAATCCTCAAAATAAGGATCCTTATATATGTGAACCAAACAGTCTCTTTCATGAGGTTTTATTTAAATTAACAAGCACAATTTTAGATTTCACCAGAGTGACATGGTGCATAATTACTGGCAATGTCTGCTATGTCAGGTCATCCAGTCTACTCTTTCACTGGTTACCCAGTAGCCAGGTTTCAACAAATCAGTACAATGAGATTGTACAAATGACACTGTGACTTTTCCCTTTCGTGAATTAAAACCCTGTCAAATGATTTCTGTCTTCCAGATGTTTACACAATATTTCTCATGATCGTTTCTACTATTTTTCATCATTATTCATGTTCCTACTACATTGTTGTTGTTTTGTGTGTATGTGCCATTTTTAAGGTTTGAACACAATTTTTAATAGTCTCCCTTGCATTTTTTGCTCATGACTGATGACACTCTATTCCTGGAGACACATCCTCAACTTCTCCTTCTTGCTGGACAATTGGAGATAAGTTTTTCACATTTTTGTCTGTGTAGACTGACATTGAACCAAAATCTTCAGGTCTTAGTCTCCTTAGTTTCTAGGATTCTACAAATGAGCTGCTAACACCAAGCTTTGCTTTACTGTTATTTTAATTATATGGTAGAAGAAAGTGGAGGTATATTTGGATTAAGTGTGCAATTTTTCACATCCAAGTTTGAATGAACTTGATATAATGTAACTGTTATCGATTTTAACAGTTAAATCAATGAATTTTACACATTCCCACAGAAATATAACTGAAAACAACAGGCATACTGTTTTCATAAAGCAAGTAATGGAACCATGAATTTCTTTCATATTAATTTCTTGTTTTATATAAGTTTAATTAGCAGACTTCCAAAACTAAAAGTAAATATATTAATTGTATAGCACAAGAAGTGAAGTGATTATACTTAAGATTAGATATTTTATCACTGTCAAAAGATAAGATTTTTAGAAGTCTCACTAAAAAGGAATGTTACATACAGAAATTAGTGAATATGATATAGCTTGGTCATGACACAACATATAAATGAATGTGATTACCTCTCCATTCTTCATAAATGTGTAAAAAATAATAGTGTAGCGAGGAGCCAGTGGTTCATGGTTGTAACCCTAGCTAGTAAGGAGTCTGAGAACTGAGAATCTTGGTCAAAAGCCAACCTAGGCAGGAAAGTCTTTGAGACTCTTATCACCAATGAGCCACCAGAAAACTGGCAGTGGTTCAAGTGGTAGAGCACTAGTCTTGAGATGAAGAGCTGAAGGACAGTGTCCAGGCCCCTATTTCAAACCCCATGGCTGACAACAAGTAACAATAAACAGTTAAAAATAAACAAATAATTTGACATAAATGTTAAAATATATATTCTAAAAATTTTTAAATCCTATCTAGATATACTAGTTTATATAAATGTCAAGAAGTGTTTTCTGCTTTTAGTTGACACTGAATCAATTGTGTAAATCAGATATTTCTCACTCAATTCATATATGTATCTTTATATACTTATATGCCATAAGTATAATGAACTGATTCGTGATAGGCAGTGCTGCTTTAGGAATCTCCCTTGGCTTTCTAACATTAACCCTTCTACCAGAAAATCGATACGCCCTCCAACCTTGTCAGAGGTTTCGTCTCATTGGAGCAGAAAAGTATAAGCCAAAGTCATTGTTTGGAACAACTGTAACATTTTACATGCATTTCACTTAGTTTAAGAACCAAAACATTCAAGTCATCTTAACCATGCCAGTAACAGCAAGATGTCTTCTGAGCTTTTCAGTATCTTAAGAGGTGAATATCTTTAATTATACATCTATTTTTTTTTCTGCCTAACATCCTATATCTTTAGAAGATCTTTTTGTGTAACCCTGTGTTCCTGATTAGAAGATCGGAACAAAGGCAATAATGAAAATAATGGAGGAAAATACTTGAAAACAATTTAAAAAGCAATCGCAGACACTCCTGTCTTCACCTGATGCAATGAGAATATTCGTTAAAGTATCATGTTTTGTCATCATGTAAAGAGCAATAATTAAACTTTAATTAGCAGTGAAGATGGGAACAGAAAACTTTGTTTGCAGGAGTTCCAGGAAGATGGCAGAGGAGAAGCTGGAGGCTAAACAAGCTCTCACATAGAAAGTAGTTTTTGTGTTCCAGTGAGTCCTAAGCCAGGGAATTATACCAATGTGCCATCACAGTACAGAGAGTTAGGCCAGAGAGGGAAAATCCAGGCATGGAGATAGATCTGAGTACTTGCCAGCAGCCGCTGCTGTGGCTGGAGCTGCAGTGATGGCAGCCATAGCCGCCATAACTGCAGAACAGAGAGTCCCAAATGAAGGAACCAGACATGGCGGGTGAACAGATTCTACTCAATACCAGCAAGAACCAAAAAGGAGCAGACATCTTTATCCTGCAGTTCCCAGACCAGAGACGACACAGGAACCAAGATTTGGTGTGAGTAGAAGCCTCACATCCTCACTCCTTCTCAGGGAGCAGAGGAGGGAAAGCCACCCCACCCCCCCCCACTCCTGGAGATCTCCATCTTTGATACTGACAAAGGCACAGCTGAGCTAATTGCACCAACTAAGGCCTTGGAAGAAAAGTAGATTCAGTTAGCAGGTTACAAGAACCTAACCTGACCTGCCAGACTCAGCTCCACCCAGGAAAAAGTCACCCAGCCCAGGCCATCAGCCTCAGGAGTGGCTTTCTTCACTGGGTAAACAGAGCCAGAGGCTACACCTTCCGACAGTAGCCTTGTCAATGAATGGAAAGTCAGTAAACATAAACCCTGAGTATGGCTCCAGGCTTGACTCTGTGAGTGTCTCACAAGCTAGCCCCTCAGGGAAATGCTACACTTTGAATCTCCAATCTAGAGGAAACAGCCATGTCCCTCTTTTGTGATACTCAAAGCAGATTTCCCTCCCATTGAACTAGCCTGGGAGGAGGAACACATAATCCTGGGTAAAGCAGAGCATTTTTCTGACTGCTCAAACAGTCTGACTTAAGAAAGCAACCAAGCCACAAGAAAGTCAAACACCACAAGCAGACCAGAGACTCCAACAAGAGAGTGGTTATGGACAAACGGGAGATACAGGATCTTCCCATCCCCCCCAAAAAAAATCAAAGAACTTTTTTTGGGTACCTTTTATAAAAATTATTTTTCTAAAACTTTTTTTAATTTTTAACTTAAAAAATTGTTTTCTAGTAACTTTTTTGCTTCCTCTTACAATTTTTATTTTAGGGGTATATGTGTGTATGCGTTTTTCTTTCTTTTTTTCTTTTTAAAAATTTTATTTTTTTGTTTTTTTTTGTTTAGCTCTACTGAACTTTTGATCTTTTTCTTTCTTTCTCATTCTTTTCACCTTTTCTTCTCTTTCGTTCTTGTGTGACTTAATTGATGTTCTGCAGATCTTCAGATGTACCCATAGTCAATTATTAGACCTTATCCCCCATTGTGTACACACTTAATCCAGAAATTTATTACTCAATTCAAAACCTCTTAGAGTTAAATTCCTTAAGCATTTTTGTAAGTTTTTCACGTCTCCTTTATATCCCTACCCTTCTCTCATTTTATCCACGTTCCTCTCAGAACATTTTGTTTTCATTTTGCATAATTTTTAAGCATTGTACATTTTAATTATTAATTTTTCTTTTCTATTTTTTCTTGTCTCTTTTTTCTCTTTCTTCTTTTTCTCTCTCTCTCTCTACTTTCATTCTTTTTTTTTTTTGTTTTTTTGGTTGGTCGTGGGGCTTGAACTCTGGGCCTGGGCGCTGTCCCTCAGCTCTTCAGCTCAAGGCGAGCGCTCTACCACTTCAGCTACAGTGCCACTTCCGGTTTTCTGGTGGTTTATTGGAGATAGGAGTCTCACGGTCTCGCCTGCCCGGGCTGGCTTTGAACCATGATCCTCAGATCTCAGCCTCCTGAGTAGCTAGGATTACAGGCGTGAGCCACCAGCACCCGGTTTCTACTTTCATTCTATCCAACCAATTTCTGGCTTAAGTTAGGACTTAGTTAAGTTAACTCTCCCTGTGCCTTCCCACACCCCTCTATTCCTATTTTTACCCACATTTCTCCCTAAAACTAATCATTTCTGGTTTGCCTAATTCTTCTTTGTGCTATTTTCATCTCAAATTGGCAGAGTAAGCCAGAAAAACACAAGAAAAATGGCAAGTCTGTGTATCTCAACTCCCACTCATGACAATCAAGGGACAGAATAGATAATGAATAATCCAGAGGAGAATTCCCAAATAGCTCTACTAACACTGCTGCAAAACATGGTAAATGAAAAGACTGAAAACTTACAAAGGGCTCTGTATGAGCGTGATAGCGAGAGAGAGGAGGCAAACCAAAGGTTAATACAGGAATATCATGAGCATGAGGACACTACTCAAAAACTGATACAGGAATTGCAGGAGCAGTTTGAGAACACTCAAAGAGAAAGGCAGGAATGTCGTGAGCAGGCTGAGAACACTCAAACAGAACTACAAGAATTGCATGAACGTAAGGAAGTAAGCAAAGAGTCATACAGGAATTGAGAGAGCAGGATAAGAATACACAAAGATCACTAGAGGCATTCATGGAATCCATTACCAAAGAGCTGAAGGAAGTCAGGGAGACCACAAAGGAAATGCTGAATGGAACCCAACAGAAGGAATGGGTGTTCAAGGAAACCATAACCAATCAACTAAGTGATTTGAGAATGAACACTGAATACCAAATTAAGGAAGTAAAGAAGTTCATACAAGATCTAAAACAAAGCTTCAACAAAGAATTTTAAGCCATCAAAGCTGACCAATTAGATGGAAAACAAATTATGAGATGTACAAGTCACTATGTAGAAAACGAACTTTACAACTTTGGTGTGGGGTTGGGGGGAGGACTTTTGGGGGGAGCTGGCAGAAGATTGTAAGGGATGGGAAGGGGAAACAAAGGAGGAGGCTACAATTCTTGATTATAAATTTACTCATTACCTTGCCCATGTAATTGTAACCCCTTTGTACAGTATTTTCACAAGAAAAAAGAAAATTTTGTTTGGAGACGGCTTGACTTTGAACAATCCAACATATGCATGATGGATTTATCTTGTTTTTCAATGTAGTTGCCAAAATAATAGAGAGCAAAACTGAAATGCTAGAAAACATCTAAGCCAAAGCAGTAAACTTTTGTCTATAAAATAATTGTGAGAGTCTGTCTCTTTGAACGTCAGGACCCCAAAGTGTGAAAATGTACTTGCTTTAGTTTGAACAATAAAACACTTAAAAAATCGTCTGATAATGTTTTACATATCTTACCTTAGACTTCTCATATTGGAGAAGAGGAAAATTTCAAGACTGACTATTCCCCAAGATCATTCTTATTTATCAGCTATAGCAATGGAAGTAGCCTTGGTTACTGTTAATATCATGTTTGTTTACATTTAGAAGCATTATTTGTTGCTGGGTTATATGCTGCAAACCCTTGAGTATTAAGACAATCATTTCCTGAGAGGAATGTTGCTGTGTAAACAAACCTAAAATATCAAAGACAGCATAGTGGAAACTACTTTCTAGCTATATCACAATCTGAAGGTACAGATTTTGTTTCCCATTGTATCAGGAAATCCATTTTTGTTAACTTCTTTTTCACCATCTAGTGATCCTATAACATCCTATACCATCCTGGGATTGCTCTATCTTTACTGGATTCTCTAATTTCTGTTGGAATGTTAGGAAAAATGGAAAATTGAGTTCATGTTTCCGTTTTACCTTATTTTTTTTATTATTTTAGAAAGTGTAGCTCAAAATGACATAAATTATTTTTATAATATTAGGAGACAGATTTCATTTCCATAGTCTTATCCTAGCCTTCTACATAACTTTGGTACTTAGTGATCCCCAAATGTAAAAAGAAAGATAGGAAGCTTCTTATTTGATATTGTTTAGTATTTCCATACTGCATTAACGCAAGACCCTTAGTAGCATATACATCATACATGTGTACAACACCAGTGGCAACTTTTTCTTATTCTTAGAAACAAGGACATATGATGTCCCTGTATTTGCATCAGGAAAAGGCTGTAGTTGAGTTAGTTTACTAAACTAAATGTGCTGTAACAAATTTGTACAGGTTAAGTGGATTGTACCATCTGTATTTATCATATTACAGTTCTAAAGGACAGAAAACTAAAAGAAGTCTCACTAGATGAAAATTTAATCTCCGACAGAGCTGAAATACTTTCAGATGATTTTAGTGGAAAGGCATTTACTTCCCCTTCTGCTTTCTAGAAACTTCAGAATCTGGGTTGTTGTGTTTTCCTTTATCTTCTAAGGTAGCTTCTTTACATCTTTGTGCTGGTTCTTGCCTTATCATGTCCCTTTCGAAACAGGTGGGACTTTTAAGTACCTATTTGAGTATGTTTCTTCCATCTGAAAATTATTCAAATTGGCATTTCTTGGGTGATGAAAGGATGTAAATCTACATTTGAGGAATTAGATATTTGGGGATGACAGATATATTGGGAAGGTATTTTGCTGTTTAGCATTCTTTCTACTATAACCTGTTATCCTGTCATTAAATTTGAACAACATATAAGCTATTTGCCTTAAAATCATCTATTTTTCATTATGTTTATATTCTGATAAAAATTATCCTCTCAATTCACACAATGTTAATGCAGTCTTATTTCATGCCTACCCAAAGCAAACAACAAATCACTATTTATTTAAAATTATTTTTAAAAAATTTAAAAAATTCTATTTATTAAAAAAACTGTTTTAAAAAATTAGCCAAGGCCAAGGAATTAGAGAACATTTTGATACTGAGAAAACATAAAATCTCAAAGAAACCTGGAGTAATTATTTCAATATTACATTTTGTTCTGCTAGGAGAAGAAACCATTTTATTGACAATACTTTATACTTTCTTACCTAGTATCATTTTTTTCCAGAAATGGAATTTGCTAATCTTTGTGACTATCCACGAGAATAAATGCCTTCATATGTCTGTATTTTGTGCAGATTGCATAGTCAATTAGATGTAAATGAGAGTTTGTCAGTAGCACTTTTTAAAAATGCAGAAAATGTGGACAGGGAGCCAATATACATATTATTCCACCATCACCTTTCACATCCTTCTTCTTCCTTCCTAGGAATCATACCCAATCAATAAAAAGGCTTAGATATTTGGCTCTTCAGATTGTAAGTGGAAGCAGAATATTATGGGTGTCGGAGATGACTGTTAATGATGTTTTATGTAATAATTTCACATGTAACAGCCCTATGAGTCCTGCAGGTCTTAACACTCTATTTCCTTAGTGATGTAATAGGAATGTCAGCCTTCCTAGACTTAGTATTGTGTTCCACTTCTTTCTACCAGGTGGCCTGAATTATAATACGTAGCAACAGAATGAAAAAGTAATGCCATCTTAAGAAAGTCACTTAGGGCTCTAGGTATGTGGATCCATTGTACAGTTTTATATGAGTAAATAAACCACTTGAACAATTCAGGGACAGAGTTTCCTTCAAGCCTTGGATTATTTTCTTGTACACTAAAAAGGACAGCACAAATTAACTGAAACTTTGTCATTTCTCTGTGTTCAATTCCTCTCTTTGGATCAGTTTCTACTTGCAATAACAGTTCCTTCCACTTAACTTCCAGTAACAATCTATTGTGCTGCTCGAGGTAAAGTGAATGTTTTCTGGCTTCATTGAAATAGCACATAGACATCTTTGGACATGAGGTAACACGTGTTTCAGAGACAACTTAGTAAAGACAAAATATGGAATTTAAATGGTATACAAAAACTTTATCCATTCACATATGGCATATAAGATGATTTTAAGTGAAATGAACTCCAAGATATTTACACCACATACATTTTTTTCTTGCTTGCTTTTGTTTTTAATGTATCTAAAATGTACTGTGTGATTTATTTGTTTCTCTTCTATGCTCTTCCCCCATGATATAATCCCTGTTTTCACTGGATTTGATGTCAGTACCCTGCATTTTGTATATACATTTTTCTAATGTGGGGAGGGGAAGGGAAATAACAAAATGCTGAAACAAGGATACAGTATGACCCATTGTAATAATGAGATGAACAAGTCAATATGTAGAAAACGAACTTTACAATTTCGGGAGTGGAGGGGGGAGTTGGGGAGATGGGGAAGGAAGGGATAGCAGAGGAAAAACAAAAGAGGAGGTAAGAATGTTCGATAGGAAATGTTCTCATTACTTTACTTATGTAACTAACCCCTCTGTACACTATTTTTATTATAAAAATATGAAAAAAACGATTATCCAGGAGTATATTAAGTTCAAATTTCATAAGTACTCCGTATATGAAGGCCAATTATAAGTGGGAATATGTTTCTCAGAAACGTTTATTTTTGTTGTTGTTGTTTGTTCGTTTTTTTGTTCTTTTTTGATAGTGTGTGTTGTGCATTATTTCCCAAGTGTACATAAGTTAACAGTAGAAGAAACAATAGGAATAATAGGAGAAAGAATAGTTCTGTGTTTAAATATAATGGTTCAATATACTATAGAAGACAACTTTGAAACAATAAAGCCAAGGCCAGTATGTTGAACTATGGGAGTGATATAGAGAAAGCACTACTACTACTACGTGGAACATGAAGGATGAGGCCATTCTCTTTCATCTTTGAGTTCTAAATCATGGTAGCTAATCAATCAAATTTTTAAACATAGAATGGAAGAATAATTCTGGTTCCAAAGCAAGTTAGAGATCATGGATTTAACTAGAAAAATGGCCCATTTCTTTTTCTTTGTTTTTTCTTTCTGTTCTATTTTAATGTATCTGGGGCGGCTTGAATTCTGGGTCTGGGCGATGTCTTTCAGCTCTTCAGCTCAAGGCTAGTGCTCTACCACTTGAGCCACAGCACCACCTCCAGTTTTCTGGTGGTTAATTGGAGATAAATGCCTCAGAATCTTTCCTACTCATGCTGGATTTGAACTGGAATCCTCAGATCACAGCCTCCTGAATAGCTAGGATTATAGGCATGAGACAACGGCACATGGCTTAAGCTCGCATTTCTAACAGTATATGCTCAGGAAATGTAATGTGTTTGTTCACCTATGTTTATATGAAATCTTAGGTTAAAAATCTGGGCTAGAGCTTCGAGTTCACACTCACAAGAATATTTCTAGTTTTAAAGTTGATACTGCTGGAAAAATAAAACCTAAGGAGGTAAAAGAGCCTGGGAAGTTCAGTTTGCATCCAGCCTGGGAAGAACAGTGTTTGAGACACTATCTATAATTAACCAGCCAAAGCTGCATTGGAAGAATGGTTCAAGAGATGGAATATCAGTTATGATCAAGATTGCTGAATAAGAGCTTGAGGTTTTTGCATACATACATACAAACCTATACATACACACAGAGGCACTTATATGTGCACACACAAATACACAAATGAAACAACTCTCAGAATATGTAGAAAAGTTAGAAAACAATAGAAAATATGTCCTGAGTAAGACTAGATTAAATGACATTTTCTAATATTAAAAAGTCCTCAAGTGAATATTCTTCAAAAAAGTTTGAGACTTTTACATAGGTAGGGAACAGGGATAGTAAGAGAGTTAAGTAATCATGATTAATTGGATCAGATCCATGGAGGAATGAATCAGAGGCCCCTGCAGGTGCATCTGAAAATGTTCATATCCTGTGTCAAATGTTAGAACATTTTTGAAAATTGTACATAAACAGTCTGAGCAGTCAGTCTATTGTATAAGATCATCAGAGAAATTCAGAATTGCTAGTCTGCTTCTAGATTAAATAAACCAACAAATTATGGCAGGGCAATGTGATAAAAGCCTGGAATTCTAGCACTCAGACTAAGACAGGAGGTTAGAGAGTGGAATTAAGCAGTGATACCTTCCCTGGACCAGGTAGTATAATTTTGTCTCAATGAAACATACCAAACAACAAGAAGGTATACTAGGTTGGATGTTTGGGCTAATTTTGTCATTATGTTTTGAGAAGACAAGTTTCCTATTGAAATGCAAGTCACCAGTCTTGTGCTAGAACTTTATTTTAAGGCAAGGATCAACCAAAGTCCTATAGTTGCTGCAGATACAATCTAATTCAATACATACAATCTGATCAACATCATACAACTATGGATTAATTGGATAAGAAGAGCAAAGAAGAATTTGGCAAACCAGAAATTATTAGGTTTAGGGAAAAATGAGGGGGAAAATAAGAGTAGAAGGTTTTGGGGAGGTAAAATAAGAGTGAATTTAACCAAGTCCTAATCTCAGAAAGGGAAATGGATTGGACAGAATGATAGGAGAGAGATTTTAAAAAACAAGGAAAATGGAAAAACAAAAATTTAAATTTAAAAGTAAAACACATAAAAATTATGTAAGTTTAAAGATGATATTGAGAGAAGAAAAGAATAGGATGAGAGAAGGGGATGGATAGAAAGGAGACATGAAAAACTAAAAAATAAAAATTCTTAAAAATAATAGTTGTGTTTTTAATCTCTCTTCATTACATAACAATATTAAATGGATAATGGCTCATGATTCCAACCAAAAATTTGAAAAAATAAACATCATTCTTTTGGATTCCAAAGAAATGATGACAGATTACAATAGTTTAAGCCTGGAGAAATTGCAAAGTTCATCTAATGTAGGATTTTGTAGAGCTTGTTACGTTAGAAATTAGGTTTAAAATAAATATTTTGGTTTTGTTTGTAATTTCATATTCTATAGGATACTACAAAATTCTTTTTAAGTAGAGGGTTCAATTGACAAATTCACAAATGATTCTGACATTCTATTTGCCTAAAATATTCTTTCAAGCAAGGTATAATTAGAACTTACTTAATAGATAATTCCAAGAATTCATGTATAAAATAATGTGAATAATCTAGACAGAGTTGCCAACAAATGGATGCTATTAATTTATAAATTTAGAAAAAGCAATTTTTTGAGGCTTTGGTGTAACATGGTATGAAGAGAGTAAATGGGTGACATCTTGTTTTTCTTTCCACAACAGGAAGGAATCATATTAGAAGAAGTGTAGAATTTTTTCACAATAGTCATAAGCTATTCATGATGTGAATTAAGGGAATTTTAAGGTGTACCTTACAAGTTGGAAACTGTTGGGGTGGGATGACTTTATGGCATAAAAGCTTGGGATTGATGGTCATAGAAATAATAGCTTACTCTGATGAACAAATGTTAACTTTTGAGGAATTAATTTTTACATATACTTCATAGTTTTATCCTCTACTAAAATTTGACTATATTTTCTGTTGACTTATCAATAGGTAACACCCTATTGGAAACTGAATCTATTGCAGAATTCAATAACATGCAAACAGGTACTGTTTTGAATATCTCTGGAAAGAAATATTCAGAATTTGAAAATGAATAGGTAGTAGTTACAGGAATTTTGAAGAACACATATATTGTGTCCTGTTAACAATTATTCAGTTTTGAAAGTTAGAACTTTCAATTGAATTAAACTGTTTTCTGTTTTACTATGAGACAATAATAAAATATGTTTTTCAAAATAATGACAAGAATATTGTGAAAATATTGTATAGTTGGATATCATTCAAGTTGATTACCCTCTGATAAAGAAAGGGTAATTCAAATTAGATGCCATATCTTAGCTGTGGTAAATATTACTGTGATAAACATAATTGTGCTGGTAGCTTTAGTGTGGCCTTGTTTGTGCTCACCTGGTTAAATGCTCAGAAGTGGGATTACTGGGTAATAGTCCAGCATCATTGTGTACATCAAGGATAATCTTAGTAGATGAGCAGAATAGCTATGTAAATATGACCGTATAAGGTGATTCTAAGTGAAATTAACTCCAAGATATGTTCTTTGTTGTTGTTGTTCTTAATGTACTAGGTGATTTATTTTTATCATTTTGTGTTTTCCCCACGTATGGTTTATCCCCTATAGTCACTGTATTTGATTTTGATACCCTGGGTATTGTAAATAAGTTGATCTGAACTGGGGAAGGGAAATGAAAAAAACAAAATGGTGCGACAAAGGACAAAGGGAGAACCTATGCAACAGTGATACTCACAAAACAATATGTTGGAAATAATCTTGGGAGTTGCGTTGGGAGGGAAGAGGGAGAAAAATGGGTGAAGGGGTAACAAGTTAGAAAAGAAATGAATTCATTACCTTACTTATGTAAGTATAATCCCACTGTACATTACCTTGACAATAAAATTTAAATAAAAATAAAATAAAATAAAATATATGAGAGCAGCAATACAGTCGATGGGACTAGGGGAAATTCTGTACTATACAAAGAAGTGTAGAACAGCTGTGGAGAGCAGCAGTTTGACTTTAACATAGGAAGTAATAAACTAGGATACAGATTTTTCATCCTCATGTCAGTCACTAAAAATGGAAAACAAAATGCATATTCAGCAAACCAATAGAGTTAAAATAGTAAACTAAACAATTAAGGTAAATAGATGACTTGAACCAAGAATAACAAATGACACAATTAGTAAACAATAACAAGTTGGTAAGTTTAAAAAGTATTACCCATAATTCTATTAAATGTTGTTTACAATTTGTTAGAACTATAATTCAAATCACAGTTTGATAGTATATCATTTTAATATTAATATATTTATTGTTTATTTCTTAATATTGAATGCTGAATAGATGATTTTAATTTCTGCATCTCTAAAAAAGAAAAATGGAAACTAATTTTAATAATATATTTCATGAAGTGTAAAATTGAGAAGCATTAGAATTTAAACAAATAATATATCATCATTGTTTCATATTAAATCAAAGTGTATCCTACACTCAGCAATCATTTAACATCAATTAATAAATTATTGCACATGACTCTTGGTATTACGTGGAAAGGTTCATCACCACACAATACTTAAGTTGTGGAAATTTGATTTCTACAGGCATGTTAAATTCCTCTCTAGGTGAAATATACAAATTATATACAATTATATATACGAGGGGTATTTCAGATGATACTTAGAAGTCATATTCATTAAGTAAATTTTTATTATCTTGTACCAAATAAATATTTATAGAAAGACTTAATTTCTGAGTAGATGATGGTGTATGTGTGTCAGATTATTCATATTGAGGCTTAATTTATAATTCTGACATTGTTTCTACAGTTGGATTTAATTTTCCTTAAGGGGTTAAGTGTATTATATTGGATATATGGAAGTAAACTGAATGTTTATTCCATTAATCCTTTCCCACTTGTCTAATCCCAATAAATTTATCCCTGCGTTTGAAGTAATGAAAATAACAACACATATAAGCAAGATAAATCAGTCTGTAGTAGACAAGTATTTTCACCTTTATTTTGATAGTTGGTCTTCTTTTACACTACAAAATATTCTTGGGAAAATGTGCTGCAGGGTGGTCACTACTGCAGAATATTATGGTTTCATGTATCATAAGAGAAGGAAGGAAGGGGAACCTTCCTTCCAAAAGTCTGCTCTGAGGAATGTGATCTGCTTCATGGTGGTGACTTGAAAATGAAAAATTTTCACATTCAACCTTGAAAAGCCATCTTGATAGAATATTTCTGTAAGTGATTACAGAGGATTATTGATGGCTTTGCAAGGATGTCAGATTACCTCATTTTGAGAAAATTAAAACAGGAATTTAGTCAGCTGTTCTTTGTATCTTTAGGAGAAAAACCCATTGAATCTAGGTCAGGGGATCACTGGGACCCAGAGAATCTACTATCTTGAATAGTAATCCTAGACTTCTAAAACAAAACAAAAAAAAAACCACACAAAACAAACAAACAAAAATATCCAGTAAGCACAGCCAGTCAGGGCTGCTATCACAGCCTACACGAAGTCAGGCAAAAAACAGAAGCTGAGAGTCATTTTGTTGATAAATAATATAGTTTTTATGAGGCAGACTGAAATGAAACTCCCGAGAGAGGGACAGAAAGACTGATCAGAGAGACTAAAATTGATCACACAAAGATTAGAAAGTAAAATTCCTTGTAAAACCAATACATCAAAGAAAGTCTGTGCATGTAAGAACAAGACAGCAGACTAAATTCCAGAAATGCACATTTCCTTAGAGGTCAGCTTAATGAATTATCAATGGATACTTAGAATTCTTAAATATTTGACCACATGTGGGAGAAGGCTGAAGAGAACGAAAATGTCATCACTCTGTTATGAGGTCCAATATCACATTAGGAAGTAATCAAGCAAAGATTTGTAATAAAAAGAGAAAACAATTATTCCAAAAGAGGGTCTCATTTGTTTTGATGTAACAGTTCTTGATTTAGGTGCTAGCATTTGCCCTACAATTGATCCAGTCCCACAGCTGAGTTGATAATTGACTGCAGTATTCCTACATGAACAAAAAGAAAAAATTTACAAATGTCTGATGAAATGAGTTGAAGGTGAAGTGTTCTAATATTGATGTCTGAGGTCTAGACACAAGTGAAGAGGTGCATTTTCTTTTCTAAAAATCCCCCATTATTAGCCTAGTGCCAGTGGCTCTCAGCTGTAATCCTAGCTACTCAGGAAGCGGAGATCTGAGGACTGCAGTTCAAAGACAGCCATGGCAGGAAAGTCCCTGAGACTCTTATCTCCATTTAACCACCAGAAAACCAGAAATGGGACTGTGGCTCAAGAGATACAGCCCTCACCTTGAGTTGAAGAGCTCAGGCCAGTGCCTAAGCCAGGAATTCAAGCCCCTCTACCAAAAACAACAACAAATGTCTCTTTTCTTGGACTGCCTACATATTTTCCTAATATTCAGCAAAGAAGCCATTTTAACACCCACTACCTTTAAGTCCTATGCTAGCTACTGCAAATAAAATGATTTGGTATCTTATGTCAAACAGTTCATATTTGCGGGAACAAATACCAACAGTGGTAACGTTTTTTTTTCCATTCCTTCAACCCTGGGCCTGGGCAATGAAGATGGTTATACTGGTAGCTTTCATGTGAGATTGTTATTTATTGGATTACTACCCATGAGGGGAATTACTGGTTCTTAAGGGAGATCTATATTTAATATTTTAGGAAACTCCGTACTGCTTTCCACAGTGGTTGAACAAGTTTAATTTTCCACCAACAGTATAATAGAGTTCCCAATTGGCTACATCCATGCCAGCAATTGCTATTGTTAGTTTTCTTGTTAATGGACATTCTAACTGAGATGAGGTAGAATATGTATTGTTTATTGTAGATTTGTGGGCACCTTCTAGCTACCATAAATGAATGAATCCATGAAACCTATATTGCTCTGCGCCTGCAATCCTTTCTCTTTTCTCTTATTATAATTTTCCCATCATTTCATTTTCCTTAAGACTGGTAAAAAGTCATCCTTTCTGATGGGTGAATTGAATTCCATTGTGTGTGTGTGTGTGTGTGTGTGTGTGTATGTGTGTTTGTGTGTGTGTGTGTGTAAGATGACTATAGGCCCATGAGTTCATTTCTAAGCATTCTGTTTCATCTGTAATTTTATAATTCCATATTAAATTTGAATGGCTTTCTCAAATGCATTGAAGAATATTGTTGGGATTTTGATGAGTATTGCATTGCCAATTGTTTAGGGGCAGTATTTCAGTTTTCAAAATATTACTTCTTCCAACCACGAGCATTGAAAGACTTTCCATTTCTTTGAATCTCCTTCAATTTCCCTTTTTAGATTTTTAAAGTCTTTAGAGTAGAGCTCCTTTACATTTTTAGTTAAATTAATTAATTCCTAGTTTGGTTGTTGTTGCTTGGTTTTGTTTAGATTTGATTTGATTTTGAGGTTAATACATATGAGGTTGTTTTTGGATTTCAGCCTGGAGTTTCTCATTTTTGGTCAGAAAAACTACTGATTCTTATGGGTTTTATACCCTGCTACATTGCTGAAGGTTAGCATCATCTTTACTAACTTGAGGGAGGAAGCTATAGGGTCCTTTAAATACAAGGTCATTTCATCTGTAAAAAGTGATATTTTTACTTCTTCCCTATTTGTATCTGCTTTATGTTTTTCTCTTGTATATTGCCCTTGCTAGAAAGTCCACTACCATATTGAAGAGTAGTAGAGAGAGTGGACATCCTTGTCTCTTTCCTGATGTTAATGTCTTCAGGCTACCACCGTGAGGTAAATGCTAATTATCTGTGTCATATACATACTCAGTATTATATTGAGGAATTTTCCAGGCATTCCTAGCTTCTCAGACCTTTTAATCATAAAGCGGTATTGGAGCTTGTTAAAAGCTATTTCTACATCCCTATGGATGATCATGTGTTTCCTGTCCCTGCTTCTGCTGATGGTTTGTATTATGTTTATTCACAAGAATATTAAATCCACTTGTATCCAAAATGAATCCTATTTGATCGTACCATATGATTTTTTTGTTAATTCCTGAAATTGGTTGGTGAAATGTTATTAATAAGTTCTGCATCAATGCTTATCAAAGATTTGGGTTCATAGTTCTCTTTCTTTGGTGAGTTCCTATGTTATTTGGGGAAGAGTCTAATTCTAGCCTCGAAGAATGTGTTTTGAAAATTCCATTTCCCTTTCTAGTCCATTGAAGAGTTAGATCTGAGTATTGTAAGTTCTTGCAGGCCTTAATTTTATGATAAATTCATTGATTCCTAGATTTTTCTGGAATGGGAAATCGTTTATTGACATTTCATTTTCATTACTTCTTATGTGTTACTTCTTGGTTCAGATCGAGTAGAGGAAAGAATCAATTTCTCCAGAATTCTCCATGTGATTGGCATAAGATTTTCAAAGTACTCTCTTACAACATTCTTAATTTTGCCTTTATTTGTTGTGTTGTCTCATTTTTTTCTCTAATTTTCTCTATTTGGGTGAGTTCTCTTATTTTTTTGGATTTTATATCATGAATGTAATATAGTTAGGGGTGGGTTACTATTACATAAGCAATGACTACATTTTTAACAAAGTTACCCCTTCCTCATTTTTTCCTCCTTCCCCCAACCCTGACATCCTACACCCCAAAGTTATGAAGTTTATTTCTAACATAGTGTGTAGTGTATATTACTGTGTCTTTGGTTAATCTTTGTCCGAACATTTCTGTGATTTCCCTTCCCTTCCCCAAATCACATTAATTTAGGTATAAGACAAAGGGTAGAGAAATATAAAACAATGACTACAGGGAATAAACCAAAGGGTAAAAACTACATAGAAATAACTAAAAACTGTTCACTATACAATCATCTTGTATCCATTTCTTGGAGCTCATTTCGATAAGCATCATTTTATATGGTGATATGCACGTTGTTAGTGAGCTATTATGAATATCCTATACATATTCTAGTTTTTCCAAATGAGTGCAAATCTCTAGCCTATGATTCTTTGGGTCTGGCTTGTTTGACTTACTATGTTTTCCAAGTGAATCTATTTCCTTACTAATGGGTCAATGTCATTCATTCTGACAGAAGCATAAAGTTTTGTTGGGAATATATATGACATTTTCTTGATCTATCATTGCTGGGTGATAGGGGAGCTCTATTGAGGAACCTCTATACTTCATTACAGAGTATTTGAACAACTTTACATTTTGACCAATAGTGTAGTAATGTTTCTTTTTGGCCACATCTCCACCAGCCCAGCATCTGTTATTATTAATTTTCTTCATTATGGTCATTTTAACTGAGGTGAGATGGAATGTCAATGTTGCTTTGATTTGCATTTCTTTTATGGCCAGAAATTTTGCATATTTCATCATGTGTCTATTGGCCATGCATATTTCTTCTTCAGAGAGGTCTCTCTTTAAATCTTTAGCCCACTTATTAAGAGGGTTGTTGTTTCTTTGACAATTTTTTTGGTGGGTTAATTTTTGGGGCTCTAAATATATTTGAGATATGAAGCAATTGTGCGTTGCAGGGCAACTAAAGTTCTTCACCCAAACTTCATGCTTTTTATCTATCTATCTATATGAATTCTCTTGTTAATCAGATTTGGTATGGGTCTGCCAAGTCTGTTCATTTATTTAAAAAAACAACTGATTTGTTGATTCTTTCTACGTTTTATTTTGACTATATTTAGTTATTTCTCATTTAATTTTTTTTTTGTTTCTGTCTACTGCTTTGGGTTTTGGGCTTCTTCCTGTTTTCAAGGAGCTTGAGATACATAATTAAAATATTCATTTGAGATTTCCCAAATTATTGATGTAGGCACTCTAAGCTATAAATCTTCCAGTAATTACTGCAAATACCAGAGGAGCTGGTATTTTGCGTGTTCATTTTTGTTAAATTCTAGAAAAGTTCAGATTTCCATTCTAATCCCTTCAGTGTCGCACTGGTCATTCAGCAACTTTTTGTTCACTCTTCATGGGTTTGACAATTTTTTTTTTGCTTTAGCTGTTTAATTCTAAGTTTATTCTGTTATGCTCTGACAAGATATGGGTGTTCAAATAATTTTTCTTTGAATTTGGACAGAATTTCTCTGTGACTTAGGATATGTTCTGTTTTGGAGAATCTTCCATGAGCTGCTGTGAAGAATGTATATTCTGACGCTGAATGTATATTCTGTAGATGTCTGTTAGGGCTAGGTGGTCAATGAAGATATTTAGGTCTGCAGTTTCTTGGTTGAGTTTTTCCTGGATAACCAATCCATAGATGGGAATGATGTGTTGAGATGTCTTTTGGGGTTAAGTAGAATTTGGTTTAAGTAGTGGGATGCTCCAGGATTCAGGTCATTTATATTTAGTCTGGCTATATCTCCTAATTCAGAGTTGCCTTTATCAATATTTAATGTCTCTTCCTACCAATTTTAATTTGAATTCTATTTTATCTTATGTCAGTAATTCTACTGTGGCCTGTTTATGATGTCCATTTGCTTGAAAATTTTACTTCCAGCCTTTTAGTTTGAGTACGTGTTTGTTTTTGTCAAAAAAGTGTGTCTCTTGTAGATACTAGATGGATGTGTGTGAAGACTCAGGGTCTATGTTGAGGGGGCAGAATGATGCAGGCTCCAGCCTCAGGATTATCTGAGGACTGTGTATGGGATTAGGAAAGCTCTTGGAACGCCAGGCTAGAGAGGGAAAACGTTCTCTCTCCCTATCTCCAGACAGATGTCACTGACTCCTGAGAGCTGAGGAAGTGGCTCTTCTGCTTGCTTAAGCATAGATGAACAGCTTGTCAAGCATTTTCCTGATATTGGAGAAGTGGTTTGAGCTTGCTCTAAAATAGTTTAGATAATAATATACCTAGACATTGTCTCATAGGTTAAGTAAAAATGTATCTGTGGAAATTTTTTGTGTAAATGTTTTCTGACCAAATCTTGGCAAAGATTATGCTTGCTTGTCTTTAAATACCCACTAACAATAAAGCACAGCATGCAGTGGCAATTGTTGTTTGCACGCTGCATCCAATATGTCCTGGTGATTTCGTGACCCTTATCCAGGGATCCCAATGCACTAGACATTGACAGATGTGTCTTGTTGTTCTTTTTTGATACTACTATCTAATCTGTCTTCTATTTGGAAATTTAAATCCATTGATATTGAAAGTTAAGACTGAGAAATATCTGATAAGTCCTCCTATGTTATACCCCTGCTATTAGAAGATGTGTCTCATCTATTGTTAATATATTTATCTTGTTCTTTGGTAGGGAGCATTTTATATAATCAGTTCCTATTCTTCTTGATCTTCTCTATGTAGGATATATTTGATTAACTACTATCCTGCTGATTTGGTGGAGATACATTGTTTCAAGTTTTTTTTGTCATGAAATATTTGTATATATCCTTTAAATGTAAAGGAGAGTTTGGCTTAGGACCATATTCATGATTGGTAGTTGTTTATCCTTAATGTTTGTCTTATATCATGCCAGGCTCTCCTTTTTACCATATCAGCTAAGAAATCTGTATTTATTCTGACTGTATATTCTTTATAAATAATCAGTCTTTTCGCTCTGGCATCTTTAATAATCCTTTCCTTGGCCTTTAATGATCCTCTAATGGATTATGATGTGGTGGTGAATTTTTCAGTTCTAGAATTCTCTATTTGGTGTTCTAAAGGCTTTTCTTCTCTGAATGAGCCTATCTCTTTGGATGTTTGGCATGTTCTCTGCTAGAATTCTGTAATTTGTTTCCCATCCATTTAATTTCCTGATCTTCTCTTTCTTGATACCTATCTCCCTGAAATTTGATCTTCTGAGTCTTGAAGTTCTGGCAAGATCATTTCTTATTTCTTGGATTTTTCCTAATGATTATCTCCTCTTTCCTATTAGACCTATTCTGTTTTTGACCCTGAGATTATCTTCTATGTCATCTATTTGCTTTGGAGACTTTCTACTTTGTTTTTGATTTCCCCGTCTTCTAATTTTGGTCATTTTTAGTGGTTCTATCTCTTTAATAAATTTTTGTTTTAGGTCCTGTATGGACTTTTTGTACATATTTTCTTTGGGTGGGAAGTAGCAAGGGTTGTTTACTTAGCTGTATCTTCTCTCATATCTTTTAACTAGGCATCTATTTTTCCTTGGACTCCCTGGCCTTCTCAGAAATTTTTATCTTTCTGTTTGTAGTCTCATTGAATTATTTTGCTAATCTTTCGTTGGTCTCATCTTGTTCACAAATTTCCTTGAAGAGGTTTTCTATCTTTCCTTTAATCACATTTTTCAGCAGTATTTGTAATGTATTTTGATAACTATCTTCAAGGTCCTTGATTGTCTGTTCCAATGCCTGGTTATTTACTATGTGATTTATTCTACCTTGACATCATTTTTCTTGTAATTTTCTGATTTATTCTGTCCATTTGGAAGGTTTTGTGGGGGGATCTATGATCTTAATACATGATTCTCTGTGTTCTTGGTTAATTTGTCAGGTGCTGGTTTCCTGTTGTGATTTGCTTTTCTGGAATTAAGTTTTTGTCTAGACCATTAAGTGGAGGAGTAGAAACTAGTTGTGGTGAGATGTTGTGATGTTAATACTTGTCACAGTTCACATTGTCCAGTGGTATGGTGAATTGTTTCTGTATATAGATGTGGCTTTCTCTAATGTACATTTCTGTTCCAGCTTTTTTCAATGTTGCCCTATTTCAACACTGCAGATGTGCTTTTGAATATGTTGGCCAACACAGTCACAACAGTCACCTACCTGGCTGGGTAACTTTTCATAGATTTCTGTTTTCTTCTGAAGACAGGACAAACTCTTCTTTCAAATTGTATATCTATATATAATGATAGCTGACTTGGTGTGACCCTCTAGAACCGGAGTACCTGCTAGATACTCTAAATCTCTGTTTCATTAGAGAGAGCTAGGGTAATCTTCTGTTGTTCTTCTGCCATTGTTTTTCTTCTTCTTCAGATTTATTTATTTATTTATATTATTTTTAGGGGGGGAATCCAGACATGAGGCCTGAACTCTGGTCCAGGGTGTTGTCCCTCAGCTCTTCAGCTCAAGGCTAGCGCTCTACAACTTGAGCCACAGTGACACTTCCATTTTTTTTTGTTTATGTGGTGCTGAGGAATTGAACCCAGGGCTTCAGGCATGCAAGACAAGCGCTTTACTACTGAGCCACCTTCCCAGCCCAGATTTATTTATTTTTACTGTGAACTTTTTCATATAATTTAGGAATTGTGACTGTTGTATCAGGTTATTTTTGTTTTTATGTGTGTGTAACTTTGAAGTAGTGATTTCAGGCTTGTATGAAGAGACAGTAAAGTATGAAATGTATGTTATTATATTGAAGGAAAGAGAGCAAACATTTTAACTTTTTGCTACACAATTAAATTAATATTAGCAAAAGCTAATTGAAATTATTACTTATTTACATTTCAGAGGATGAGTATAGTACTCTTGGATATCTTGGAGGAAAAGACATTAGACTCATTATGACTGATGCCTTACATTGAAATTACTGTCTAAACTTTCTTCTTCAGAAAAGCAAAAGCTCCATTTTTTTCATATTAGCATTATAAAATCATACTAGCTGCATGTTGAATTGTTTTCCTCTGCTATTTTCAATTCCATTCTTCATCCATCAGTTATCTTGGGCTTTGAATGACCAATTCCTTAAAAATATCTATATTGCTCATATTGTGATGTAAATCTCAGTAATATTAATATGAATTTATCTGATTCTCATCTTGAACTACATTCATATAAAATTTATGCAGTCTCAAGCAAGGAACCCCTGTTTTATACTTTTCTATGTTCTAATCAATAAATCCAATCTCTTTAGAAATATGTTCTCATCTTTTATATTGCTCTGGTAAACATCATGTGTTTCTACTACTTTTACTGAAGTAAATATAAAGTTTGGAATAGGAAGACTCCACCCCATTATCATTTTAATGTAAACTCTTGAGGACTACTTTATATGTAAAAATAAAAAAGTCCAATGCACATGTTCATACATGAACAATCTAGTGGTTAAGTAAATTAGACACAAGACCTACCACATCAATTCTCAATTTACTTAAAGGCACCAAAATATTGTGTTCATGAGTATCACTCATTTTAAGAAAATGACTAGTCAATACAAAGTTTATATTATTTTTGAAATTTACAAAATGAAAATTATACCCAGATTTATTGTCAATATCCTGTATCCAGGAATACATTTATTCAGCAAATAGAGAAACAACAAATAAGGGTTCGTCACATAGAATGAAAGATGTAGTAGCAGACTGTCTGCTTAAGATTATAAGTACATGCAAATTGTGTGATTTATTCACAGATACTATGAACATTCATAAGAGGATTTGTGATCAGAAGTGATAGGTAAGCAAAGTAACTGGAAAACTGTGTATTTAAATTGAGCTTTCAATATAGGATGACAAGTTTTCAATACATGAGCCTCCAGAAGTTGATTCTGTGTCTCTAACATACTTTTTCCCACATACTCCTGTTCTCTTACCTCCGTACCTGATCAATATTCCTCTACTTTCATGATGTCAATTTCTACTAAAATAACAAAGTGTGTGTTTTTATTGGTCTCGAGATCCAATATATTTTAGTATTTTGGAGTAGTAGTATGAATTCATGGAGTTTGACTTGAATGTACTTGATTTAAGGGAAAGATATAGGTCCAGGCAAGATGCTTAAGCAAAGAAAAACCTATGGAGAAAACATCAATCAACTATAATTACAAAAGTATGGAACTGATGTCTCATTTGTCTGGGTGGCAGCTGTGTGTGTGTGTGTGTGTGTGTGTGGAGAGAGAGAGAAGGAGAGGGAGAGAGAGAGAGAGAGAGAGAGAGAGAGAGAGAGAGAGAGAGAGAGAGAGAGAGAGAGAGAGAGAGAGAGAGAGAGAGAGTGAGAGAGAGAGAGAAAGAGAGAGAGAGAATTTTATTGTGGTTTCCATATTTACAGTCCATATAGCATTACTTGTTAGGGAGAAGGTGCTCATATCACAGCTCTGATAGCACTATCACTTTTTATTGTGATAAACACTTGCTTAATATCTAATTAAAAAGGGAAAATAAACTAACATCTTACACGATTGTTTTGACTATTAATTAGTACATTGAAGGCCAAAGGTAGGAATTGGAGGTCAACATAATCTTTTTCCTCTCTCAGAATATTACACAGCAATAGCTGTGATTTCAGGAGTCTCCTGCTATGTACTGACAGCTGAATTACTAATATACTTAACAATATGAAACATATGATAGAAAAATAGATCAGCCAGCAAGCACAAATAACTAGTGATAAAATTGAACTTTTGAGCAGGGTTTCCACATCTTTTGGGAATGTAATTCTTTCATATGAACTTCAAATTTTGTGGCTTTCTCTGTGTGATTAAATGGTAAGAATGTACTGTAGAAACAAGAATTCCTATTTAGCCAAGTAGAAAGTGCTCATGATCCCATCCTCACGTTGCAAATTTCCATTCCAGGTACTTCAGCACCTCATCCTTCCCTGTGGGAGACAGGAAAAAAGATAATTTTGTTTGAATATTAAAGTATTCAAATTAGTGTGTACAGGCATGATTTGTATAATTACAGAAGTTTGTAATAAATGTAAGTAGGGATTATGTCACAAATGAAAAATATAATTAAAATCAAATAACAAGACAAGAAGTCACAGCATTTTGTGCAAGAAAACATACATTAGGTTAGTTGCAGCATTTATTTTTGGAGATAACTTTATATCA
Organism: Dipodomys merriami; assembly: GCF_024711535.1. Classification (NCBI taxonomy): domain Eukaryota; kingdom Metazoa; phylum Chordata; class Mammalia; order Rodentia; family Heteromyidae; genus Dipodomys; species Dipodomys merriami. Next base: position 40,964 of record NW_027203851.1, read on the forward strand.
AAGTAAATGAACTTTATCTAAGGATTGAAACATCTTGAAAAATATATTTCTTAGAGATATTTTGCTGCATAATTTTAGGGATACAGGGGGACCCATTGCAACTATGAGATGTACAAGACGTTATGTTGAAAAGTGAAATTTACAACTTTGGCTGGGGGGTGGAGATGGGAAGGTATGGGAAGGGGAAACAAAGGAGGAGGCAAAAATGCTTGATAAGAAATGTACTTATTAGCTTGCCCATGTAATTGTAACCCCTCTGTACGATATTTTCACAATTAAAATAATAATAATAATAATTACTTTGGTTAAAATGCTATTAAATTTTAGTCCTACACGCTGAGCAAGAGATAGGATAAATGTGAAATAGAAGCTTGCTATTAACATCATAATTCGGTTATATGTAGGATTAGGATTAGGCAAGGTGTTGCAGTTAGTGTTGGGTTTAGGATGAGAAAAAGATGTAAGATATTGTGTAAAACTGCAGCATATTTTAAGAAGAATGATTACATCCAAGTTTCAATGAATGAAAACCAGTGTCGGTGTTACTTTAACCATTCAGATATAATTTGGTTTAAAGTGTGAATTACTGTTTTAGTTCTGGTTAGAGTTAGGGAAGGACAAGCTTTAGGGTAAAATTTAGTTTTCGACTAAGAAGTACAAGCAAAAAAAAGTGTGATTGATTAAATAGAGACAATTTTCCTTACATTAATCATTCGGTTTTAATTCAGATTGTGATTAGCATTAGGTTTCTGGTTAAAGAGGTTGAGCATAGAGTAAAGAAATGGATTAAACTGGTGGCTCATGCCTAATATCCTAGCTACTCAGGAAGCAGATTTCTGAGGATCAGAGTTCAAAGCCAGCTCAGCAGGAAAGTCTGTGAGAATTTTATCTCCAATTAAGCACCAGAAACCAGAAAGTGGTGATGTGGCTCAAGTGGCAAAGAGCACACCTTGAGCTGAAGAACTCAGAGATCATGCCCATGCCTAGAACTCAGCGATAGGATCTAGGTCCAGAGATGAAGCTCTATGACCAACAAAAAGAAAAAAACAAGAAATGGGAAAAATGTTAGGTATGTTTGAACTTATTTTAGGTTCTACGAATTCAGGAAATGCTGGGATAATGGAAGTACAATGTATTTCATTATATTAGGATTTGAGATCAATGTGTACAATGATTCCTCTTATGGAATAAGATAGGTTCAGAAAAAAGAGTGAGAAAATCTGTAGGGTTTAGGAAAACCTGCAATTAATTTCAAGAATTACACGTGGAATTTCAGTTAGGATAACACAAAATGAGCATTTTTCATAAATTTTAGAATTGGGATAGCGTTAGTGTCAAGGTTATGGTTAGGATTCCAGCCATGGTTAGGGTTAGAGTGAAGGAGGAACAAAAATGGGGCTCAAATTGAAGGTAAATTTTAGAATAAGCCTGGTAAGAATTAGAGTGAATGTCAGCTAGAGTATTGCTAATAATATTAGTATTTACTTGCAATTAGGCTTATGTTTATTCTCAGTTTTCCAGTTAAGATTAAGTTAGGGTTAGAAAATGACTAAGATATTGCGGGAAAAATGTAACCTATGTTTGGAAGGCTTATTTGAATCAAGTTAGGATGAGTAAAAAACTAGTGAACTTGTATGAGTGTTAGTATTGACATATAATTAGGATTAAGATCAGAGTCAGTATTTTGTTCTGATTATGTGTTATGAATAGGAATATTTTTTATAAAATTGAGTTTTCACTAACAAAAAGAAGCAAAAATATCAGGCTGAATAGTAACAAGAGCATTATCATTATATTTATTTCTAAGTGATCATTCTTGTAATGATTAACGAGAGTTTTCCAGCCAGGTTTAAGTTGAGAGTTAGCTTTAAGTAATGGACTAGGTGATAAGTAAATCTGAAACTGTTTTAGGATACAGTGGTTTAGGAAAGGTAGATCAATGGATAATACAGTATTTTTAATGATAAGAGAATTTGAGGACAAGTAACATAATGGTTCAGGTTAGGGAACAAGAAAACTTTAGATGTAGAGTTAGGAAATTTTTGGGAATTAGGGCAAATTGAAACTCATTTCCAGAGTGCAAACTGGAGTTTTCGATAGAATGAATAAAAACTAGAGTATTTTTTTAAACATTAATATTGGACTCTCATTAGGTGGAAAGTTAGGTTTCAGTTCCAGCTAGGCTTAGTTTAGCATTAGGCAAATGGAAAATTTAGGGTCAAACTGGAAGTAACTCTTCGAATAACAAGTCAAGTTAGAATTAGGATGAATACGAAATAGGAAACTGCTAATAATATTAGGATTAGGGTATGATTAATGTGAAGGTTAGCCTAAATGTTCCAGTTAGGGTTCATGTTAGGAAAATGGCAAGATATTGACTAAAACTAAAAACTATTTTAAGAAAGATGAGTTGAAACAAAGATAGGAGGAATAAAATCTAATGTATTTGTGTGGCTTTTTGAATCCAAAGGCAATCAGTTCTAGGGTTAGGGTTACTTTTCTAATTAATGAACTATTGAATTAAAGGCACAATTATTTCATTTTTACAAATCAAGACAGTCATGATTTTGAGAACAAACTCAATTTTCTGCATGAAAATGTGTCTTGTAACCAGGATTAAATAATAATGAACAGGGTATCATTTATTAAAATTAGGTAAGTTGATGAAATATCCAAACACATAGGACAGTAACTCAGACATGTTACTGGGAAAACAGATATTCTACTTGCTCTAACTAGGAAATGTGTGTGTGGGGGGGTGGGGGGGTGGGTGTGTACACCCACAGGTCTTCAACTCAGGCCTGGGTCCTTTTGTCAGCTTATTCTGTGCAAAGATGGCACTAAACCAAGTAGCTACAGAAACATCTTCATAGGTACTAATATTGGAGTCGCTTAAATGGAATTGTTTTATTTCATTTGTTATTTTCACAAATAAATCAAGATTATGTATTTTGTTTCATTTCACTGCTATTGGCTCTTACCTTGAGAATAATTTTTTCATAGCAAAGTAGAAAAAAGCAATTGGATTGAAGAAGTAACATTTGACTTTCATAAAATGCAGATGCATAGATTTGGGTTTTCTGTCATTTGCTAAAAGTTTCTTCCAGAAAAGGTTATCAATTACTTATAAGTGATGCATAATTCCTAGATATTACAGTTATCACATGCACTTTTTGATTGAGGTATCTCTGTACAAACTCCAAAAAAAAACGGACCAAAAAAACACAAAATACACAGAAATCACATCTTTGTTTTAAACGCTGTAGTTTACAAAGAATTTTTAGCCAACACTGAAAACATCTTTTTAGGTATTCTGCAATTTGTGTGAAGTATTTTTAACAATAGTTTTCTTTTTTTGCTGTCATGAAATTCACATGTAATATATAATCTCCTTTTATTGTATACATTTTAGTGCTTTTGTAGTAACTTGTTCAATAATAAGTTTCCCAAGCCTAATTTTCCCAAACTTGCATTTCTTCTAGTAGAAATGCTGTACATTTTAGAACAGACATTTAAGTAGATATAAAATTCACTTACAGGAATTGTCCAGCATACATCCTCTATATTGTGTCATTTCAAAGTTTTGGGGGGGGATTATTTCCAGGGTCTCACACATATTATTCAAGTGCACTGTCAATGAACAACATTCCCTGTCCAAACAAGTTTTTTACTTCTCTTTAATACATACATATAAGTGTAATGGCTGGATCATATACAATTCTCTTTGACCTTTTGAAGACTTGAAATCTTGCTTACTGAAATGATCACAGTATTATACAAATCATTCTCCTATGTAGAGTTTATCATTTTCTCCACAAAAGCATTTCTATATTTTATGCATCTTTTTATATTAGGGTAATACTAGTGAGTTTTCTTTGTCTTTTTTCTTAGATACTAAAGAGGAACTTATTTCATATGCTCCTCGTATTGACTATTAATTTACATATGTTCTTCAAAGAAATATCCTATTCAGGAAAAAATTTATATAGAATTAGAAGATATAAAAATACTTAAGTTTCAGAATCATTGTAGCATTCACCTTGTAGCATTAACAAATATGTTCCCTCTATCTGTTGGATATGTTTTCACTTCGGTTATAGTGTCCTTTGAATTATGAATATAGTGTCCTTTGAATTATGAAAGGCTATCACTTGATATAATCCAGTATATTCTTTCTTTTCTTTAGCCACCAATGCTTTCCATTTAGAAATCCTTACTGATAAAATGTCATGAATTTTTACGTTCATCTCATAGATTTTTACATATCACATTGAAACAACTAAAATTAATTTAGGAATGAGTTAAGATTTAGATAATTCTGTAGCATAATAAATTTGAATGATAACAACTTGAGCTGTACAACAGAGGAGAGTGAGAGGGAAAAGAATGACGGACCATGTAGGAGCTATATGTCATTGCTATTGTGTTTCAAAAAATAGAAAGAATTCAGAGAAGATAAGAAGAAAAGTAAACTGTCCTGAGTCAAGTTTCTTTTTAATCGATCTAATAGTTTGGACCAAAAGTCAGTGAAAATGGTAAAAAATAAAATAGAAAATAAAGCATTGTATATACCTGTTACAATGTAAGGAAATTGTAATAGGAATATGATAATTAATTCCCAAAGAAATAAGAGAAAGAATAGCTAAATTCTAAAGGGAAAAAGAATGAAGAGAGAAAGAAGAAAAGTAAAACCTTATCATTAACAAACACAAGAGTTTGGAAGTGGAAAGGCAGTGGGAATATTCTATGTAACAATAAAAATTGCTAGCGTGGATAGAATATGGATCACATTTTATCATATATAATTTTGAAAAAGCATACTCGGAATGAAAATTTGAAAGTCATGGTTTAAAACACTATTTGGATTATAACGAGACAGTTTATCAGTGGTAAACCATTGGCTTCGCATATGTGAAGCAATGGTGTGATCTCCCAAGCATTACAAAGTACACCCAAAGCACACACACACACACAAACCACAAAAACACACACATACACACCACATACACACATTTAGAATATTGATATTAGCATATTAAAGGGAGGAAATTATCACAAATAGTAAAAGTATGTTAATATATGAAATCATAATAGTGCTCGTACTATTTAAAAGTTTAGTAGAAATAAAAAAATTACAATATACTTGGATTTTAACAGATTAGGTTAATTGAAAATTAATAGAAGAAATGAGAAGCTTTGCAAATAAGTTTAAATAATAAACATTTTAAAACATGTGTCCTTTTATTTTGACAAAAGATTGATGTTACTGGTGTTTTAACTCAAGATTTAGAATATGATAGCGAGGTGCCCTATATAACACTAGCGATGGATATATATCTAATCATTTCACTCTGAATAGTTTTATAATAAGGTGATAGAGTTTCTCAGTATCTCCCGAATTGCAAACCCTATTTATACTTCCCACCATAGCTAGAAAATGCATATCACAAATCACCAGGCAGATTTCAAACTTTTTATTTATTTATTTATTTTTTAATTTTTAATTTTTTAATTTAATTTTATTTTATTTGTGAACATACTTTACAGAGGAGTTACAATTACATAGGCAGGATAATGCATACATTTCTTACCAAGCATTGCAGCCTCCTCCTTTGTTTACCCTTCACATCCCTTCCCAGCCTCCCCCCTCCCTCCATCCCAATCCTATTCCTTCCCACCCCCACCCCGCACCGACGTTGTAAAGCTCGTTTTGGACATGACAACTTGTACTTCTCATTGTTGCAACAGGTCACTTGTATCCTTAAACAACTGGTTTTTCCCCATCTCCTCCACAAGTTATACTGACATCAAATATAGTGAAAGCAGGGGTTATACTGTGGGGGAAGGACATACAAAGCAACAAAGAGATAATCTTATAAATGCATTAGAAACACATGCATGAAAGAAAAAAACATTAAAATACATATCTAAGGGTTCATTTTCCTGATATCACATTATCTGATCTTTTCCGCTTGACTCATACATATACTAGATATTACAAATAAGGGAAACCATGGGACCGATGTTTCTTTGGGCCTGGCTTATTTCACTTAATATAATTTTTTCCAAGTTTTTCCATTTCCTAACAAATGGGGAAATGTCATTCTTTCTGATGGAGGCATAGAATTCCATTGTGTATATATACCACATTTTCTTGATCCATTCATCTACTGAGGGGCATCTGGGTTGGTTCCATATCTTAGCTATGGTAAATAATGCTGCAATAAACATAGTTGTGCTGGTAGCTTTAGTGTGGTCTTGTTTGTAAACATTTGGGTAAATGCCCAAAAGTGGGATTGCTGGGTCATAGGGGAGTTCTATGTGAAGTCTTTTGAGGAACCTCCATACTGCTTTCCAAATTGGTTGAACAAGTTTACATTCCCACCAACAATGAAGTAAAGTTCCTTTCTGTCCACATCCCCTCCAGCATCTATTGTTGTTAGAGATCTTCATTTTTGCCGTTCTAACTGGAGTGAGGTGATATCTCAATGTTGTTTTGATTTGCATCTTTTATGGCTAGGGATGTTGAACATTTCTTCATGTGTCTATTGGCCATCCTTCTTTCTTCTTCAGAGAAGCTTCTCTTTAAGTCTTTCGCCCATTTATTTATTGGGCAGTTGTTTCTTTGAGGATTTGTTGCTGGGGGGTTTAATTTTTTGAGTTCCAAGTATATTTTAGATATGAGACCCTTGTCCGTTGTATGGCTAGTAAAGATCTTCTCCCAATCCGTGAGCTTTCTTCTATTGATTTTGCTAGCTATGTCATTTGCCCTGCAGAAGCTCTGCAACTTTATGCAATCCCATTTGTCCAACCTTTCTTTGATTTGTTGTGTTTCCGGGTCTCTATTCAAAAAATTTCTGTCTGAGCCAAGGAGACCTAGGGTTTCTCCTATTCCATCCTGTAATGTTTTCAGAGTGTCTGCTTTGAGTTCAAGGTCTTTGTTCCATTTGGAGTGATGGTGCAGGGTGATATAAAAGGATCTAGCTTAAGTTTTCTACATGTAGTTAACCAATTTTGCCAGCACCATTTACTGAAGAGGTTCTCTTTCTTCCATTCTATTTTTTTAGCTCCCTTATCGAAGATTAGATGGCTATAGGTCTGTAGGTTCATTTCTGGGTTTTCAATTCTATTCCATTGGTCCTGAAGTCTGTTCTTATGCCAAGACCAAGCTGTTTTGATTACTATGGCTTTATAGTAGAGTTTGAAGTTTGGTATTGATATTCCTCCAGCAGTGTTCTTTCCGTTGAGGAGCGTTTTTGCTTCAAACTTTTTTTTAATTCAAGTAAAAATACTTCCAAAAAGTGACCAAGTAATGAAGCCTTTCTTATACATTATATGCTTCTTGAAAATACAGTATTTGTTACCTGGACAAATATGTTTATAAATATAAGAAAATAAATTTATTTAAAATCATTAACCATATAAAAATCAAGAAAACAATTTTTAAATAGTCACATGTTAAATATTATAAAAGTAAAATATATGTGTCTGAATAATTTGCATGTGTAAAAATCATGCAAATATAAATCAACTAATCCTACAACCCTGAAAAAACTGAATTTCTCTAAAGAAACAAGGCCCAAATTTGAAATTTAGAAAATAAAATGAAGTGTACTCTTTAGTTGACTTAATTAAGTGTAAACCGTCTGTATATCAACTTTACAATAAAAATGCATTAAGAAAGAAAGCAAAAGTACCCATGGATCACTAGCAACAGCAAAAGCATCAGTAGTTCTTGTTCTGAGTGTACTAAAAAATGGATGGAAGAGATAACAATGTTCCTTCCCTAAGAAATGTACTCATTACCTTACCTTATTTATGTAACTGTAACCCTTGTGTACATTACCATTAAAATAAAATTAAATTGAAATTAAAAATAAACCACATGATATACCAATTAAGAATTCTTACAAGCCATTGGTTAAAAATTTTGTAAAAAACTGCCCTAAATACCCAAGGAATATACTTTGATAATACTATGTAAATACTTCAACTTCAGTAGAAAAGCGAAAATTAAAAAAAAAATATTACAAAGTAAAGTAATAAATCAGAATATATTACTATTAATAACAATCATAAGATGAATTTATAGTGGTAGTCAAATACGTAAGAAATGAGGCAATTTGCCATTCATTTGCACTTAATAAGTGAGAAAGAATTGTCTAGGTTTTTTTAATTATCATAAGTTTAATCAAGAAAGACAGCCTCTTCTGTAAATGGTGCTGGCAAAATTGGTTAACGACTTGTAGAAAACTAAACCTAGATCTTTATATATCACCCTGTACCAGAATCAACTCCAAATGGATCAAAGACCTCGAAGTCAAAGCAGACATTCTGAAAACATTACAGGATGGAATAGGAGAAACTATATGTCTCCTTGGTTGAGGCCGAAATTTTCTTATTAGAGACCCGGAAACACTACAAATCAAAGAAAGGTTGGACAAATGGGATTGCAAAAAGTTGCAGAGCTTCTGCATGGCAAAGGACATAGCTAGCAAGATCAATAGAAGAAAGCTCACGGATTGGGAGAAGATCTTCACTAGCCATACAACGGACATGGGTCTCATATCTAAAATATATTTGGAACTCCAAAAAGGAAATCACCCAACAACAAATCCTCAAAGCAACAACGGCCCAATAAATAAGTGGGCTAAAGACTTAAAGAGAAACTTCTCTGAAGAAGAAAGAAGGATGGCCAATAGACACATGAAGAAATGTTCAACATCCCTAGCCATAAAAGAAATGCAAATCAAAACAACATTGAGATACCACCTCACTCCAGTTAGAATGGCAAAAATCAAGATCTCTAACAACAACAGACGCTGGAGGGGATGTGGACAGAAGGGAACCTTACTTCATTGTTGGTGGGAATGTAAACTTGTTCAACCAATTTGGAAAGCAGTATGGAGGTTCCTCAAAAGACTTCACATAGAGCTCCCCTATGACCCAGCAATCCCACTTTTGGGCATTTACCCAAATGTTTACAAACAATACCACACTAAAGCTACCAGCACAACTATGTTTATTACAGCATTATTTACCATAGCTAAGATATGGAACCAACCCAGATGCCCCTCAGTAGATGAATGGATCAAGAAAATGTGGTATATATACACAATGGAATTCTATGCCTCCATCAGAAAGAATGACATTTCCCCATTTGTTAGGAAATAGAAAAACTTGGAAACATTATATTAAGTGAAGTAAGCCAGGCCCAAGGAAACATAGGTCCCATGGTTTCCCTTATTTGCAATATCTAGTATATATATGAGTCAAGCGGAAAAGGTCAGATAATGTGATGTTAGGAAAATGAACCCTTAGATATGTATTTTAATGTTTTTTTTTGTTTCATGCATGTGTTTCTAACGCATTTATAAGATTATTTCTTTGTTGCTTTGTATGTCCCTCCCCCACAGTATAACCCCTGATTTCACTATATTTGATGTCAGTATAACTTGTGGAGGAGATGAGGAAAAACAAGTCGTTTAAGGATACAGGTGGACCTGTTGCAACAATGAGAAGTACAAGTTGTCATGTGCAAAACGAGCTTTACAATGTCGGTGCGGGGTGGGTGGGAAGGATTGGGTAAGTGAGGAGGTGGGAGGCTGGGACGGGATGTGAAGGGTAAACAAAGGAGGAGGCTGCAATGCTTGGTATGAAATGTATGCATTATCCTGCCCATGTAATTGTAACCCCTCTGTACAGTATGTTCACAAATAAAATAATAAATAAATAAATAAATAAAAGAGCTGAGTGACAGCGCCCAGGCACAGTGTTCAGGCCCTATGACTGGTACCCCCCCAAAAAAATAGTTTCTGTAATGATAGGTCCATAATTGCTCTACCAAGTGGAGGAATACTTGATTTAGAGGTCAACTATAATTTAGAAAAATATTAACTGAGAAGATCCTTAGTGCTTCAAAACACTGGTACTTCAGTAAAACTAGGTTCTGTAGTATAAAAATGTTGTCATTCTCAAACCAATGATAACCTACATTTAATCTCCTGAAAGTATATTCATTTTCAAATAAACAATTTAAAAATCACATTTGCCAAAATAATCCTTGACAAGTAGATGATAGTGACATTACAAGGTTTTCAAGTGTAGGGAGCAAGTTACAATAGAGTTGATTTATGTACCCAGCACTAATACCAAACAAGTTCAACCATTCATTAAAGTGTAGAAATAGTACCGCCCACCATTTGTGCTTTTCCGTAGGTGCCTTCCAGAAATGTGTTAAATAGATCAGCCTCCCATATTTCAAACCCAAATATTAGGTAACAAAGTAAATTTCATCACATAAGAATGTACATTTTAAAAAGTCACTAATAGCTGCCTTATCATGTGTTGTTTTATGTTTTCCCTACATGTCTAACATAGTAAGAAATATGACTTTAAGTTTTGAATATGGGTACTGATGAAAGATGTGATAAACATAAAATCTGTCTTCTATTTGTCGTATTCCTCTCAGTAGTAAATTTTAGTTTTCTTCTTTTTCCAAAACTTATAAGTAGGAGAAAAAATTATCCTATGTAAAATAAAATAATCACACACCATTGTACAAAGCCATTTATAAAAACTGGTAGTTAGGAATAAATTGTAAGCCATTGTTAAACTTTCTTGTTCACTAAAGATTAATCTTCCAGCCGGGCGCTGGTTGCTCACACCTGTAATCCTAGCTATTCAGGAGTCTGAGATCTGAGGAACGCGGTTCAAAGCCAGCCCGGGCAAGAAAGACCATGAGACTCCTATCTCCAATAAACCACCAGAAAAGCGGAAGTGGCGCTGTAGCTCAGGTGGTAGAGTGCTCGCCTTGAGCTGAAGAGCTGAGGGACAATGCCCAGGCCCAGAGTTCAAGCCCCACTACCGACAAAAAAAAAAAAATCAAAAATATTAATCTTCCAAATGAACGAGAATAAAATCATGTCTAAGTGCTTCACATCTCCAGTCTTGCAAATTGTTATTGCAGATGAATGAATTATGGAAATATAAGCTGACATCAGTTCAAGTATATGTGGGAGAGAAACTCCATGGAATGTATATAAACCTTT